>NW_015387553.1:265853-278671 GCF_001527695.2 Protobothrops mucrosquamatus
GACAACCATTTACCTGGAATGGTACAAGGTCTCCTGCTCAGGGGGTTGGACTAGAAGACCTCCAAGGTCCCTCACAACCCTGTTATCCTCTGTTCTATATTCTACATTATTCTTTTGTGAGCCAAAACTTTTAGCCCCACCATCAACTACAATTTTCTTCTTACCCAAGATTTGCCAGCCCTACTTTTCACTTTCCTGTGGACTATCAGTACCATATTCTGTCCCATCTGGAACAGTATAACACACAGAAATCTAGATCTAATACAACATAACTTTTAGCCAGCTCCCTTTATTCATTTGTAGGGCATAAGTAGGGCATTTGTAGGGCATAAGATCTCACCAAGAGATCAGCCCTTCCGAATATTTTGCCTCTCGTTTGGGCTGAGTCAAGCTTTCCCTTTCTTATGCTGTTTACATCACAAATTGCTTTAAAATTAATTTTGAGTGTGCATTCACCACTTCTGGAGGCAGGTTATTCCACTGATTAATTGTTCTAACTGTCAGGAAATTTCTCCTTAGTTCTAGGTTGCTTCTCTCCTTGATTAGTTTCCATCCGTTGCTTCATGTCCTGCTTTCAGATGCTTTGGAGAATAGGTTGACACCCCCTGTTTGTTGTGGCAGTCCCTTAGATATTGGAACACTGCTATCATGTCACTCCCTAGTCCTGGTGCATGCTGGAATGGACTGGGATTCTGAGCAGGAGAGAGCAACCTGAATGGAGTATGCAAGTGAAAGATGTTCAGAGTATTTTTGGCTCCTAACTTTGGGCTTTAACCCTACTTTTTGTTGTTGTTGTAGGATTCTATATAGTTAGTTTTTAACTATAGTTAGTTTTATTTCCTATTCTTCCTGCACCCAAAGAATCCTCCGTGTGCTTCAGGCATATGTATTATCTTTACAGCAATCATTCCCTCTGTGCTAGAATGGGCTCTTCTCTCCTGCTTTGTTTACCAAGAACAAGTCCGTCCTTGTTCAATAGGACACTTGTTGAAGGATCTGATTGCTTGTTAAGCTAGTTCCATTCTTCCCAAGAGCAGAAATAGTTTACTGCTGCTGTTGCTGCTGCTACTGTAAAGTTTTCCTATGGAGCAGGGGTGAGAGGCAAACTTTTAATCTGAGGGCCACGTCATATCAGACTCCTTTATTTCAGATCCTCTTCTCTCTTCCAGGTATTTTCAGGGTACTTCTACCAGTCCTTGGGCTGATCTTGAAACACTAGATTAGTATTAGGAAAAGAGAACAACAGGAAATCATGGGTCTGTAAATTAAATAGGAGGCTAAAAAAAACAACCCAAAAGCAAACGTCTGTTTGTTGCCAAGAAAACAACATGAAAGCTTTTGTGACATCATCAGAAATCAAATTCAAAGGAGATTTTACATTTACCTGCCCAAACACTGGTCCCCCTTGGCAGGACTGCTAGCCAAAGGTGAGAAGCCAATTGGATGGGGTAGGAGGAAGTGCTCAAAGCATCCTCCAACGACACCCCATCCAACACCCTCTCCTCCAGCAAGCCATTCCCCAGCCTTCCACTCTGGACATAGTTAGATAGCACTGTTGTCATTACTTAATAAGTCTCAAATGCAATGGTTATATATTTGGAAAATGGGAAGGCCTCAGCATTTCCTTCCTGGGCATTACAATACTTTCAGGTATTGGAGGCTTACATAGTGCAGTTATCCTGACAGGATAAATGCTGAGGATTCACACCCACTGAGGCACCCACATTTGTGTCCAGTGATCCTTAATGAGGGAGCAAAACCTGGATCTGAGGAGATTGTGGTAGAAGAGACTGTTTCTCTTCCAGCCTCTAAGCATCTCAAGAAAAATTATTAGGTTGTAGTGCCACCTGTTGGAACCTACTGCATTTGACAACTTGAAGAGAAACTGAGGATCTTTGAGTTGAATTGTCCACCGACATACAATATAAAAAAAAAAAAACATTTGTTTTGCCTTACATTTTGCATAGTGTCCTGCTTTTTTTGTAAAAAAAAAAAAAAAAAAAAAAAAGGTGCCGGAACTCACACATGTCATACAACCAACCCGCCTTGCCTACCCTACAAGGTTCCATCGAAAAAAGGTACCGGAACTCCATTCTGGGCGTTCTATGACAAAAAAAGTCCTGGTGTCCTGTATTTGCATCCCATTTGCTCACAGTCAGCAGGCCGAATTAGTGCCATAAGCTGACATTGTCCAACATCCGTCCAAGGCCATGTCCTAACTTATCCTCTGGCCAATATGCTTTCTTCTTGTTATTGCTTGTTCTCATTTTCAAGTGAGTGAGCTAAGCAGTGAGAAGAAAAAGGGGGATAATTAGAGGATGAAAGCACTATTTGCTTTAATTCCTTTCTCTGAAAGGGAAGCAGATGGTCATCAGGGATCAGGAGAAGTGACTAAGCAGCAAGGAGCAAGAGAGAGATGGATTTGGCTACTCCCTCAAATGCAGAGTAATAAATTGCTCTGGGGATACCTTTCTTCCACATATCTTCTTACAGTGTTTTAACGGCCTATAAAAGGTTTGAATGGATTGGCTAGTATTTAGCGAGGACCTTGGACTAAAGAACCCCTGGCCTTGTGACAGGTATTCACAGCATACCCTTTAAGTGATAAGGGGGCTTCATATGGGTTTTATTTGTATTTGTTTACTGCATGGTCTCCCGGTCCCTATAACAAGGAATCTGAATTTTGTGAAGAAGCTAAGCTGGCTCCCTTGCTAAAAATGGTCCTGAGACTGGAAATGGAGGAAAACAGAGCAGTGGCAACTATTGTGGCACCTTCTCAAAGTTTGTGGGTTTTGGGGTGGGAGAGACTTATAACAAACTCGTTTGAGCTGTCTATATTTTTGCAACTGAGTTTACTTCCAGAATCATTACAAACTTCTTTTTCTTCGACAGAAAGGGTGAAGATTTTAGGGCCCTCCATAGATTAATAGGTTTCAACTCTCATCGGTTTCAGCTAAGCGAGAATGATGGGAATTGTAATCCAACAGCTTCAAGATAACAAATAATAACTAAAAAAAGAAAAAAAGAAATCTGGCAAGGGACAGATCATTCTTTCTGGGCATATTCCCATTTGTGCTTAATCCTGATGCTGCCATGCCTTGGCATTAGCAATTTCTCTCCTCTTGAATTTTTCTTGTCCCCAGCCCAGGACTGAAACAGGTTTAAATTGCCATTATCTGACATACACTTTTCTCTCCCTGAGACAGTAGCATCACATGCATCACGATGCCCTTGTGCAAAGGAGGGAATTCTGGAATTTGCATCAGTTGTGCACAATGCACAATTCACATCACTTCTGTGATGACATCATGGTAGACATGCCATCACTTCCCTCCACTTCCCCTCCTCCTGCAGACACCAGATTCCCTTAGATCAGGGGTGTCAAACTGCCGGCCCGCGGGCCAGTTTCATCATACCGGAGCCGCGCCCACCCCATTGCCGGCAATGGCAAAAAAGCTCCGATAAGTTGCGTGACATCACGTGACGTCGCGAGTTTGACACGTCTGCCTTAGATCCTCTGTCTCTCTCTTTTCCTTCCTCTTTCATTCTCCATTAAATATTTCCAGGGTAGAGAAAGGTCACCCTTGTCAGAAGGCCAAACTGGTCATAAACAAAGTGCTTTTGAAATTAGGTCAAAGGCCATTTGAAAATAGATCAAGCAGCACAAATAGGTGTCCATCCTTGGGCTAGGAAATTAAGAGGCCTGAAAAACAGTTCAAGGTGTTTCTGGGCTCTGTTAATTAGCATTAAAGTCAGTACAAATGCAACACTGCAGGACAATTATGGGCAACGGTGGGAAGTGGCGGACAGGATCTGAGGACCCAGCCTTTTCTGAATAAGCACCCACAGCAGCATTTCTCAAGCTTGGCAACTTGAAGACATGTAGACTTCAACTCACAGAATTCCTCTGACATTCAATGGGATTAGCAACTAGAGATCTCTGTCCGAAAACTATACTCACTCCTCTCCAACCCTGATGTCTTCCATCTATGAAGAGCTGAAAGGGGAAAAAAATATCAATTTTGGACGAGGGGGGACATGATAGCAGTGTTCCAATATCTCAGGGGCTGCCACAAAGAAGAGGGAGTCAAGCTATTCTCCAAAGCAATTGAAGGCAGGACAAGAAGCAATGGATGGAAACTAATCAAGGAGAGAAGCAACCTAGAACTAAGGAGAAACTTCCTGACAGAACAATTAACCAGTGGAACAACCTGCCTCCAGAAGCGGTGAATGCTACAACACTGGACGTTTTTAAGAAGAGACTGGACAACCATTTGTCCGAAATGGTATAGGGTTTCCTGCCTGACCAGGGGGTTGGACTTGATGACCTCCAAGGTCCCTTCCAACTTTATTATTACTATTATTATTATTATTATTATTATTATTATTATTATTATTATTATTATTATTATTATTATTATTATCACCATCATCATCATCATCATCACTATTATTATTATTATTATTATTATTATTATTATTATTATTATTATTATTATTATTATTATTATTATTATTATTATTATCTACGTTTTGGGTTTGTATTTGATTTTACCTAATGTAGGAAACATTTGTGTTTAGGTAGTCTTTAATTTACTAGACCACTTCCGTTTTAATTTAGTAAAAACAGTTAAAGCCTAACATAGCAAAATACATAACAACTCTGCCCGTCCTATTGCACTGAGGACCACAGTCTCAACAATATTTAAATGGTGGGGAGGGAAATAATCTACTTTCAGTTCCCAAAGTTTTTGTGGAACAATCAGGTCAGGACCTTCCTAAATGCCAAAAGAAGGAAATGCTGCTCCAAAAATTGATCACATAGCTGGAACTATTAGAAGAGAATCAAGGACATGAAGTGCTAAATGAAGTTTACCAAGGACAAACTTGGTGCAGTTCTGGATTGGAGGGGGTCTCTACCTGTTTCACTTCTGCTGTTGCTAGCTCAGATTTCCTTGAAGCAACTTGGACAAGCCCTTGATTTCTTGGGATACCCTTCCATCCCACCCCACCCCAATTAGGTGCAGAATAACCTAGTTCTCAAGCATTTTGGAGCAGAGAGAATGCAATCTAGTACAGGGGTGGTTGCTGTCCCTTCACTTGGCCAAGACTATGTGTAGATGTTTGTCATTCCATAATATTTTACCCCATGCAAAATCTTTGCAAGAATATGAAATTCACATCAGTTTTAGAATTGCCTCATCAAGGACTTTAAGTAAAGAAACTATGGCCAAGATTACTGCTATGCAGCGCAAACCAAGATATGTCTTACTCAGAAGTAATGCTTAGTCCCAAATCAATATGCATGGAACTGCTGCCTTAGGTTTCTAGGCTGTCACTTTTAAAGCTGGAAGACATAGGTACAGTGTTGTATGTAAGGATGGGATTTGAGATATAAAAGGCAGGGTTTGCACTGTGACATGTTTTGTCTTCCTACTACCATTGACTGCAGCAGCATGACGGTAATGCTCTAACAGTGCACTTGTGTTGGACTTACAGACTAATGCTGCAATTGCTTCATTGAGGCAGAACTTGAAATTTTAACACAGCTTGAATTAACAGGGCAAGGAGAACCAGAAGGGAAAAGCAAATACTTTACTGTACATATGGCAAAGCAGAAGGGCACTTGGTACATCTATGACTAAAGGCCTTAATAAATCTTAAGTCATAATGGATCTATGATTTAAGACCATTTAGCACTTCAGACACCAGAGGGCTCCCAACAGGAAGTGAGCCTTCCAGTCGTAGGAAGGTTTAATAAAAAAGAAATGAAACTCTGAATTGAACCAATATTTGAGTGTGACGGAAGGAATAGGCTTCTCCTATTGCTAGTTATTGATCCAATTCCAGAGTTTGGATAAGTGAGGGGAGGGGGCAGTTAATTAATTTTTCAGCCCCTAGTATTTCATCCCTCTATTTTATTGGGTTCCTCAATTATTTAATAGTACTTCCTAAGTGGCTTACAAGAAAGTTAATGTAATGACTACTAATTTGGACATGGAAGAATAGGAAAAAAAAATCCATTTACTCATTACCCTAAAACAAATGTCAGTATTTCTTTGTTAAGGCCAGTTAAACAGACATGACTTTATCAGTCAGAGTTATTTGTTTAAAAACCATTGGTCATCATCAGAGTTGACAAGGCTAGGTTTACTCACCATGTGATTTGTTTGGCTTGGCTTTAGCATATTTTTCAACTCAGCCATTGTGCGTTCATATAGCAAACAATGACATATGATGGTATCAACTGCAGCTTGTACAACAGACCACAATTGCGGGAAAAACCATGATGTTCTGTGATGTGTGAACTTAATTCTCAAATCATAAAGGATTAAGCTGAATTGAACCTGCTGGGCTGTCTGGATTCCATATACTCCTCTCTGCAGGAGACAGAAGCAGAAGGACAAAATTGCACCATATTGTTTCACTCTTCAGGTGCCTAGAACAAGCTTCTACACCATCTCTCCTACAGAGAGCTATGTTTATCTCATTTATTTCATTTAGCATATGGCATCTACAGAGGTCACGCAACCATTGATATACAAAGAGAGATATCTGAATTGGATCCATTATGGAAATACAAGTGTTCCCTTTCAGAAGGAACACAGATTTTATTTTTGAATTGGAGACAAGGGCAAAGAATATAGGATACAATCTTTTTTTCTTCAGCCCTATGTCAAGTTGGCAGACAATACCTGTGTTTGCACTTGCCCATGGGGAACTGAACTACGGTTTACCTAACTCAATTTTCTGAGTTTGAAAGACACACTGAAGTACAAACCATGCGAGCTGGGTTCACATAGCCTTCTGTGCTAATCTATGGTCATCTGATTGGTGGCTGGATGTGGTTAGACATCTTGCATTTGGGAATGTGGGAGACTTTTTCATTGATGAAAAAAGCTAGCACACTTAACATGTAAATCCTTGCCAAAGAATCAGCAGAATAACGCCTACTTTACCTCTGCTCAGCATAATGTGCTTGAAGGTTTCATGTAAGCAGGGCTTTTTTTTGTCATAGAACGCCCAGAATGGAGTTCCGGCGCCTTTTTTGGAAGGAACCTTGTAGGGTAGGCAAGGTGGGTTGTGTTCCGGCACCTTTTTTTTTTTTTTTTTACAAAAAAAGCACTGCATGTAAGCAAAGTTAACAGCTATTTTTGTGCATCAGAGAGAGTTGGCCCTCTCTTTAAGGGCTGGTAGCCACACCAAGGAGAGAGCAATTGCCTTGCTCTGCTTCACTTGCTGCAAACTTCCCTTAGGGCAGGGGTAGGCAACCTTGGCTCTTTTATGACTCCTGGACTTCAACTCCCAGAATTCCTGAGCCAGCATGGCTCAGCTTGGAAACCTCTCCCTTTCCCTCAGCATGGCTGGCTCAGGAATTCTGGGAGTTGAAGTCCAGGAGTCATAAAAGAGCCAAGGTTGCCTACCCCTGCCTTAGGGCAAATCACTGGCTTCTAAGACCAGGTCTGAGCAGAATAGGGAAGGAAGAGCTTCTCTTCTCCCAGAGGCTTTGCAATGCATTTAAATTACAAATACGAGGTTCAAGAAGGAAATGCCATCAGGGCAATCTTTTCTAACTGGAATTGGGCAGACAGTTGCAAGCGTGTTCAACAGGGGAGCCGTGAATTCTAGAATCTTGGTGGGAAGATTTCCCCCAAGGATCACAATTTCTTTTCTTTTTATACTTTCTGTTGCCACGGCAGCCACACTGGATCTCCATTGTCCATTAAAGCAGCAGGTAAGAGCATCCACAATGTTTTGACTTAACTTCCCTCAGGCCTGCAATCCTGTGCATAGCAAAAGGAGAAGACCAGCTGCTGGCTGGTACAGCTCAACCTGATGCAGCCTAACAAAAAGAAGCAGTGGAAGAGCAGTTGCTAATTTTCTCAGCTGGTCAGGCCTTTCAGTGAATTCACACATGATGACTTGAGTCAAAAATTAAAATGCCCACACAAACACACAAACACACAAACACAATTATGACATTTCAGTAGTGGTTAAAACACCAGGATACAAATTGAGAGATTCTGAGTTCTAGTTTTGCCTTAGGGCCTAAAAGCCTAAGTCACTCTCAGCCCAAAGCAACTCACAAGATTGTTATTGTGGGGAAAATAAGACGAGGAAGGAGTGATTTTACCATATTCCAAGGAGAAAAATTAAAATATTTATTTATTGGTAGGTATAACAACCGGAAGATAAATTAAAGTGCAACTAAGAATATGCCAGCGCTAATGAAATTGGAAAAAATATATATGGAGAATAATCAATCAGTGTGTGACATTTGTAGAAACTAAAAGGATAGCCACAAAATATTAATATAGAAAGAGTGAACCAAAGATGCACAGCATCTGGAATGACATTTCATTGCCTGTCAGGAAAATCACTATGGTTTCTCTTTGAATCATATAAATGTTTCACCTGTCAGGTAAGATAAAGCAGGTGGGAAGATTAACCATAAATTCCAGGGGATACAAGATGCCAGCACCTTGACAAGGCTATCATGCAATGAATTGTTGTCATAGAGTACTGCAGGTGGTTTTATATATCTGTATATCTATATTTATATATTTTGCAAGGCAAAAGTGATTATAATAGTAGAACTGCAGTATAGCAGTCAAAATACCAAGGTGCATCGACCCAAAAAAACCCGGTCTGACCGGGAAAAACTTTCTACATATATATGTATATATATTTGGGGCAATCACTTCGGGATGAAGACCGTATAGGTGGGCAGATTTGGTGGGAATTGTCACCATTAATAGAGCAATAATAGAAATATGGGGTGAATTTTATTTAGGTTCCACTCTTCAGTATCTACCTTCAGAATGGTGGGGAATGGGGTAGCTTTTAGCAATCATGTTCCCAGAGAGCTCCCCAAGTTGCAAAATGAGATCTTGGGGTTTCATGTGGCTCTAGCATCATATGCTTGAAATAAGTCACTAAATCTTATGATCCAAGGCCTGGAGTCTAAAACATATGAAGAACGGCTGCAGGACTTGGGTTTGGCTAGTCTAAAGAAAAGAAGAAACAGGGGTGACATGATAACAGTATTCCAGTATTTGAGGGGCTGCCACAAAGAAGAGGGGATCAAACTATTCTCCAAAGCACCAGAAGGCAAGACAAGAAACAATAGTTGGAAACTGACCAAAGAGAGAAGCAACCTGGAATTAAGGAGAAAGTTTCTAACAGTGAGGACAATTAACCAGTGGAACAGCTGGCCTCCAGAAATCGTGGGCACCCCATCACTGGAGGCTTTTAAGAAGAGACTAGACCAGGGGTAGTCAACCTTGGCTCTTTTATGACTCGTGGACTTCAACTCCCAGAATTCCTGAGCCAGCTGGCTCAGGAATTCTGGGAATTGAAGTCCACGAGTCATAAAAGAGCCAAGGTTGACTACCCCTGGACTAGACAGTCACTTGTCTGAAATGGTATAGGTTCTCCTGCTTGACCAGGGGGCTGGACTAGAAGACCTCCAAGGTCCCTATCAGCTCTATTCTATTCTATTTTATTCTATTCAGTCTTGTATAGCTGAGGTTGGCAGAAAAGGCCTCTTTTCTTGTTTTAGCCAAATTAATGTTTTCTAGAAGAGGGGGAGGCAAGTGGAAAGCTCCCCCCCTCCGTTTCTGGATGTTGAAGTATAGACAAGATGATAGGAAAGATATTTCTACAAGGAATGTGGTCCCAGAGCGTTTTTAAATGTTAAAACCTGGATTGGGGAGGCAGGTTTATATAATTCCATGACCTTTTTCTGCAGCCCCAGGATATCTCAAAATCATGCTGCCAAAATTTGATGGCACATCTTTTAAAAGAGTAATAAAATACTGTATATTCAGTAAACCTCTTTCCTTAGCACACTGTTTTTACTTAGAGGGCAAGATTATCTGCCTGTTTAAAAAAATAAAATCAGTATCTTGTGCAAACTATTCATAAGATTTCAGATATTCATAAAAGAATGGAAAATCAAAGAGACCTTTCATGTATCTGTGTCTTTTCTTAGTTACATTTTGTTATATTGTATTCTACTTTAGCTTTAAGAAGAAAAGCTCTTCTCATTCGCCCTTGTTTTATACACAGCCATCCTGGGTTTTAAAAAAAGGATGAGCTTGCTGCTGTAGTTTCTTCCATCCTCTTTTCTACCCTTGAATTCCCCTCCCCGATTTTCCATTGTTATTCCAAGCATGCTCAGCATCACTGGATCTTTCTCTCACCACCAAAGGCATTCTCTCAGAAGGAGTTCAACCAGACTGACTTTCACCTGCTCATAAGCAGACATTGTTTTACATTCTCCCTGTTGATGCTCCTCCAGATTCAACTGCCTCTGATTCTGCAAGTGCTGGGAATCCTTACAGCTCAACCTGTTGGCCACTAAATCTCCCCCAAATTTTCCCTCTGTCCCTGTTTCTGACATTTCCTTCGTTTGCGGTGTTTGATTGCTTTTCAGGCTTACCTGTCTACAAGAAAGGTATAAAAATCTGCATGGTACCAAAATGCTGTAAGAGACAAGGAAGGAACAAGAGAGATGCCCATAGAATACTTCTCCAAACTCAAGGGTCAAAGTGCTGGCATCTTGTATTCCAAAAAGATAAGATAAGATAACCTTTATTGTCATTTTTTTTTAACTGTGGGCATTACAATGGCACACATCAAAAATGAAATTTAGTTGCCCGCTCTCAAAGTGAAACACATACATGACACACACCTAAACATACTATGAACAACATATGTATAGACCCACACCCCTATATATACGTAGCAAATAAATATTAAATACTGTCCATCTTGAATATATAACGGAAGGAGGAAGCTTGAGAGTTCACAAGGTTAATGCTGTATGGAATGAAACTCTGGCTGAATCTGGATGTTCTGCTACATTGCTTTTCACTCTGCTTGCAAGTGCTGCCAATTTCTGTAAAAGTCCTGGAGGTTCCACTGAGATTTTCCTCTTATTTCAGTGGGAAGAGGATTTACTGGTTCTAGTAAAACCTCCTTCCTTTGCTGCCATTTAATTAAATATCTTTTTTCCCCTTTAATTGCATGCTGCAAGGATTCTAAACTACTTTTCCTTTAAGCATACAGCACCAAGTTCTTTGTGCATGCTTAAGCAAGCTTAGTTATAGGAACCAGTGTTTTCAGGTTTACGTGGCCCTAGTTTTTAAGAAGACAAGGATTGGTAGCAATTTTGCTCCAGCAAGGAAAGCAGACCAGGAGAATTCTGGGAGTTTGAGTTCAGAATGCTCCATAATCCCAAAGGGTTGCGGTTTGACTCAAGAAAAGGTTAAAAAGTAATTGAGATCATTTGGGAATCTGTGTTTATACATGCAAATGTGCCTGTTTGGTCTGTGTTGAAACCTTGAGATCCAGTCACACCTAATTAATCCAGCATGGCAGTGTTTCTCAATTTTGGCAATTTTAAGATGATGGGAATTCTGGGAGTTGAAGTTCACGCATGTTACAGTTGTCAAGGTTGAGAGACACTGCAGATTGTCAGGTTAGAATCGGGTTATTTTCTTCTTCTTCTTTTCCTGATCAGTGTGGTTTCCTTTTGCCCCACTTGAGGCAAAAACTTCCATCCAAATCGAAGTTCCAGTTTCCGCCATTGGACAGCTACTAGCTATTAGAAGAGATTTCCCAGTGTCACTGAGACAAGACCAATTCTTTTCATCTGGCAGTTAGGCATTAGGCTGAGCAGGATTTTGGACACATCCACTGGGTTGACACATCAGCCTAGAGCAGATATATAGCCCTAGCCATAGCACTTAGACTTATATACCGCTTCGCAGTGCTTTACAGCCCTCTCTAAGCACTTTACAGAGTCAGCTTATTGCCCCCAACAATCTGGGTCCTCATTTTACCAACCTTGGAAGGATGGAAGGCTGAACCTTGAGCCGGTGAGGATATATGATAAGCTGGGGAGAAAGGAGGCATGAAGGGCTTTCCATCTTTCCCTCTACTTTCTGGTACTGGCACAAGGCAACACCATCTTCTGATATCCCTGAACATGCCTGAACTCTGGGTTGTCTGCTCCTATGCCCATCCATGCCATGGGAGGAATTCCCATGATAGTCTACCAGTTCAGCTCCACTGAAATAAGGGGATCATAGAGGTCAGACTTAAGACATCCAAATTGCCACAGGATACCTAGGATATCACCGGAATGACTCATTCTTTCACTCTTCCCCTGCTGCAGTTTTCTTCCAGGGTAAAGGTGGAGCATTTTATGTAGGGATGGGAGCCTGCAGTGTTATCATAGTAAGGAGTGGAGGCCCTGTAGTTAATGGGACCTGTGTTCATGATGCCACTACTTTGGATTTCGGTATTCCAAAATGGCTCTTGCTTTCATACGCTAAGATCTGAAAGGTTGTGTTGACAGTTTTAGTTGAGCAGTATTCTGTTTGTGGACATGAGCTTACAAACATTTTCTTACCGAACTTCATGGATCCAGTTTTGTGGCATATTTAGCATGACCTGTTAGGCCAGGCATGTCAAACTCGCAACGTCACACGACGTATCGGGACTTTTTCCCCATTGCCGGCAATGGGGTGGGCGCGGGTTCGGCATGATGCATCGGGCCGCAGGCCAGCAGTTTGACATGCCTGTGTTAGGCAGTTAAAGCCTGCCCAGCTGTCCCCCAAAAAAGCCTTCACTGAAACAATACTGTCAGGTCCCCAAACCCTTATTGTTTTCCTTGCATATGTACTCTTGTGCTTTTGTTTGGGGGCCTACCCTTCTGCTGGGGGGAAGGGGGGGTATTTGCTTTTGCTTGGGAAAACTTGCGCTTTCTGCTTTGTTGTTATGTTTCCCATGCTTTTATTTCCATTTTT
>NW_015387553.1:280312-282008 GCF_001527695.2 Protobothrops mucrosquamatus
AAAAGAAGAAGAAGAAGAAGAAGAAGAAGAAGAAGAAGAAAAAGAAGAAGAAGAAGAAGAAGAAGAAGAAGAAGAAGAAGAAGAAGAAGAAGAAGAAGAAGAAGAAGAAGAAGAAGAAGAAGAAGAAGAAGAAGAAGAAGAAGAAGAAGAAGAAGAAGAAGAAGAAGAAGAAGAAGAAGAAGAAGAAGAAGAAGAAGAACCAAAGAGAGAAGCAACCTAGAACTAAGGAGAAACTTCCTGACAGTTAGAACAATTAATCAATGGAACAACCTGCCTCCAGAAGCGGTGAATGCTCCAACACTGGAAGTTTTAAAGAAGAAACTGGACAGCCATTTGTCCAAAATGGTATAGGGTTTCCTGCCTGAGCAGGGGGTTAGACTAGATGACCTCCAAGGTCCCTTCCAACTTTTTTATTATTATTATTATTATTATTATTATTATTATTATTATTATTATTATTATTATTATTATTATTATTATTATTAAGAAGGAGGAGGAGGAGGAGATTGCACTGTCAATAACAGCACTGTCATTGTCAGGATTAATCAGTCCAATTTATGAATAGTTTAGCTTTATCCTTGCCACTGACTCCATGGAGTGTCTTATCTTCTTTCATACTGTGCATATACGACATCTCTGCCCAAAAGGTTAATTATGGCCCCTTGACCCAAGTGGTATCAAGCCTGGGAAAAATCAGGAGATTCAGATAGTTCAAATGAGTATAAAGAGTTATTGCAAACTTAAGCTCAGTACAAGAATCTGAACTACTAATGGTTAAGGGAAATTAGCGGGAGTTAAGAAAGGAATTCAAGGTGGACTGGACTTGTAGGCGCAGGGACTCATGACGGATAATGTGTTTGACCCCTCCCTCGGGCTCAGCCTGGTCATCTCCTACAAGTGCCTTTCTACTCCTTGTTTTCCTCAAATGGAAGCATAGACTTCTTCAGTTAAAAAAACCATTTGTTCGATTATTTTCAATGTTAAGCAATGAACAGAGTTAACTGCTTTGCTCAGACTCTTTTCTTTCACCCATTGTGTGTGTGTGTGTGTGTGCGTGTGTGTGTGTTTGTGAAGTGCCTCTGAGACTCCTCCTGAATGTCGATTTAAAAATTGCCCATAAGTCATAAGACATCCAGCTCTGGTGCGCGTAAAAGACTAAAATCACACGATGTTGGGAGTTAAATAAAGGGGGGAAAATACAAGTAATTCTAGGAAAGGTGCCTTCTCTGCCATAGTGCCTGCCTTTTGGATCTCCTGAAATCCAAGTGGCCCCATTCCGGTGGACCTTCTCTACAGCCTTGAAGACCTGGCATCCCCCTGAACGTTGGATTGAAGCACTGGATGTCCTTTGGAATTGAGATATGTATAGTTTGGCTCAGTTATGTTGTCCTGTGGTGTGACTTTCCGTAACCACTTCATATGAACCAGACCAAATCATTAGATAACATCCTGGCTTCTGCCAGGGCCACAGCCTGAGAACTGGCCACTGGCCCATCATCTCTCATACACTTCTTCCTCTACTGGGGAAGGGATAGAAGTTGCTCCAAAATTGCCAGATCCAAGATAGGAGTCCTTTTATGCGTTTCCAACTTTGACCATTGTTGGCAAAGCTCATGGAGACAGTTGCAATGTTTCTGATGCTCTGACTAGGTATTCTGGAAGTGTCAGTGTGGCTTATCTGAGCTGGCTTTAACAG
>NW_015387553.1:282672-299051 GCF_001527695.2 Protobothrops mucrosquamatus
TCTCTCATACACTTCTTCCTCTACTGGGGAAGGGATAGAAGTTGCTCCAAAATTGCCAGATCCAAGATAGGAGTCCTTTTATGCGTTTCCAACTTTGACCATTGTTGGCAAAGCTCATGGAGACAGTTGCAATGTTTCTGATGCTCTGACTAGGTATTCTGGAAGTGTCAGTGTGGCTTATCTGAGCTGGCTTTAACAGTCCCCCTTCCTCCCCACCCCCTCCAAGCCTTTTGCTTGGTTCTCCCCCCAGAATTTCCTGTTGCTTTGAGTCTCAGCAGTGCAAGGGCCTACTTTTCTCAGATCTTCATCTATTTAGCTTCAGGCACTCATTTCTTTTCCTCTATACTCAAGAACATCTCTAATGAGGTCAAAAACTTCCCCCTGCTCCAAAGCTACTTTGAATGCTAACACAGAAAGCCCTTGTTTGATCTCCCAAGTCCCATGAATCTGCATTAGTTCAGCAGGAGTTAGCACGGACTGCAGATTAGAGATATGATTCAATAAATCTTAGGATTAGCAGAACTTGGGTTAAGAGGCTACTACAGAGAAAATTTTCATCCGGACAGCACCCTGAAAGAACAGGCTCGTCCATTATTTGGGGAAGTAGTTTGGACAGTGGTCACTGCTTCTCCTAAAAAAATGAGCATCCTTTGTATTTTTGGATGTTTGGGTGAGAGAAGGAAGGTGTTAACATGTTTGGGCATGTGGGTGGACTATCCCACATACTTCATTTTTGAGTCCCTGATAAAAGAATGGGGAGGGAGAAAAGACATTGGGAAGACTTGACCGGGGTCAGGCAACATGTTAGAGCAATGCTAGAGTCAAGGGAGGAAGGCTGAGAAGATTGGATGAATGGGTGGTATGCTGGAGCAACTGCTGAGTCAATGGAGCTTGAGAAAATGCCTGGCCAAGTCCAGCAGCACACTGGGTCAGAAGCTGAGAGAGAAAGGAGGAAGAGAGATATGGAAAGTACTGCAAAGGTGAAACCCCTTGGATTTTAACCCTTAGTCCAGGGGTTCTCAACCTTGGCAACTTTAAGACTTGTGGACTTCAACTCCCAGAATTCCTCAGCCAGCAAAGCTGGCTGAGGAATTCTGGGAGTTGAAGTCCACAAGTCTTAAAGTTGCCAAGGTTGAGAACCCCTGCCTTAGTCCATCTCTCTTTCTCTCCCCCGCCCCCATTAAATATTTTAATTTCCTTCTTCTATTTTCCCTTTCCAAAAAGGTGTGCTCAAGAAACAGGATAAGAAATCACTAAATCTTTCCTCCAATTTTTTTTCCCTTGGATCTAGTTCAAAAGCTCAACCTTGCCCACCAACAATTTCAAGCAGCATAGCATTGGCACATACATAAGCGAAACCAAAATCTGGATTCCTCTCCCCTTAGCACATAGTATCAAACACAATTCCCTCCTCTAATTAACAGGCATAAATCACATTCTCCAATTAGTTTGAAATGCAGGCTTTCCCTCCTTTACTCCAACCTGCCATTTCTTATCATCTCTTATTTCAAAAGCCCTGAGTTCACACACTATTACAATATTGTTATGTCTAACTAACTACCATCACATTCCTCCTCCTCCCCCAGTATCATTCAAGGTTCAATGAGCAGATATCCCATAGTTTTGAAAATATCCTGGATAAAATAATTTTAGGATTAAAGTAAGGGAAGGCAGGTGCCTAAAAAAGGGCAGATAAGTGTGTGTGGTCACCTACTTTCTCATCCTTCTCTCACTCTCTCCTTAGATAGAAAGTCAGTAGGCACCAAAGATATAAACTCCAATAGCATCCTGGTCTAGTCATTTCTACTCTACTCGAGCCACTTCCATAACTAAGAAGTTTTTTTCTCCTAGGGGAAATTGTCAGTGTAGATTGTCAACCTTCAGCTACTGCAACATTCCAGGTGAAGTCGGGCTGCTGAGTCTCAGAACTCAGCCTCTCGAAAAGTTCATCCAAGGATTTTTCTAAGAAAAAGAATAAAAGGCAAGGCTGGTTCAGTGTGACCATCTCTCAATTTAAGAACTTCATCACAAAGAAGATAGCTCACGTACACAAACTCTCTTATTCACAAGTGTGGGAACAGAGAAATATCGCTGAAAACGCTTGCCAAGGGATCAGGTTTTGGGATCCTGTCAAACAACTATCTATAGAAGAGAATATGTCAACGCTGCTAACATTGGATGTTCTTGCTTTGACAACCTATGGAGATGCAGCCTTTTTCTTTCTTATGCTTTACTCTTAGAATTAGATGATACTGGGGGGGGAGGAGGAATGTGATGGGAGTTAGTTAGACATAACAATATTGTAATAGTGTGTGAACTCAGGGCTTTTGAAATAAGAGATGATAAGAAATGGCAGGTTGGAGTAAAGGAGGGAAAGCCTGCATTTCAAACTAATTGGAGAATGTGATTTATGCCTGTTAATTAGAGGAGGGAATTGTGTTTGATACTATGTGCTAAGGGGAGGGGAATCCAGATTTTGGCTTCGCTTATGTATGTGCCAATGCTATGCTGCTTGAATAAAGATTCTTTAAGGTAAACAATGCCTCAAAGTTCTTTGACGAGTTTCATCTGTCGGAACCTTGACAGAATAATTATAACAAGTCATACTTGAACTGTGGAGTCCTTGGTGCTCTCTGAGCTTGGTTGTTTTTTTGCAGATGTTTCATTACCAAACTAGGTAACATCATCATTGTTGATGACCACGTCACCTCATATCGATGATGTTATCTAGTTTACTTCCACAAACAATTATTTCCCCTTCCAGTGGAAATAAGTTACAATACTAGTCCACTAAAGCACTGGTGGGAGCAATTGAGATGTTCCTGATGATAGTTCCTGTTGTGTTCTTTCTTACTGAGTTCTTAAGAATCCAGAGTAAGCTTGTAACTTAGAATTCTTCATTAAATAATAGGTTTAGAAAAAGCATTCTCATAGCTCTCCATTTTGTCTCCTCTTCTAAAATCCTCCTTCCTTCTTCATCTCTCGGAAGTTGCAGACGGCATTGCAGCATCCTCCAGACCAGGATCATTCTAAACAATCCAATCCCATCGGTGAGCAATGCAGCACATACTGACAAACTGTCCCTTTGCAAATTAAGTTCACTGTAGGTGACCATAAAGCCATGCTTGAGAGTTGGCTGTCCATTTGGTATAGTATCATTCATGTGGTTCATAGCTGCAGTCACCACAATGGCCAAGTGCAGCATCTTTCTCTATATATAGCAGTGCCAACCTGCGACATGGTCCTTCACCACTGGAAATATTACAGCTACGCCCCATGCCCAACAGTGCACCATAAAGGAAAAGTAAGAAGCATACACTGGACCATCTGAGGTGAAGTCATATGTAGGGTTGCTGCTCAGAGTAGATTTAATGCTTAGTCACTGCACATTAATAGTGGGAGATCTTGAATAAATTAGCTTTGCCTGCTCAAGGGCCATCAGGTAGCACCAGTGAAGTCACAGACATAAATCAGCCCTTTTTACAATAGTCACTCTGCTCTTCCTTTGAGCAGCAGACCTTGGCACTGCCCTCCCTCTATGACTAACCTTGCTCTAGCTGATCTTGCTCTCCAAGTCATTGCTTACTCAGTGGGGTTTTATGGGGGAGAGAATATTGTTTAACAAATGTTCCCAGCTAGCCCTAAAATGGGGAAGGGGAGGAGGGGGAGAAGCACAGAAGCAAAGTCAAAGAGAAAAGGTTTGCTCCACATAACGCATGGGAGCATGGGTCCCGTGCATAATCATGCGGTCACATCCAATACACCACACATGGAGGCTTAATTTCCCCAAATAAGAAAGAAGGACTTGCGGGGGAGGGTGTTTTGCAGAAGAAGAAATGTTCTTTTAATCTCAAAAGCAGAGCGATTTGAAAAGCAAATGAATGGAATGGAGCAAGTGAATCCTTCTCGCTATCTCAAATCCCATCTGCCCCACCAAACTTAATCAAAATTGAAAGTATTAAAAAAAAAAAAAAAAGACTAAAGCGGGATTGGGGCTGAGGAAGTTGTTTAAAGGGCAGTCGGGCAGTCGAGCATCATGATGTGGACTGCATAATCCAAATTAGATGACAGCAAAGATCTTCAGTACACATTATAGAGAGAATCCTAATTGGGATTTTTGGTGGACTGTGATCCAGTAAACTGTGTATCATCACAACCATATCGGATTTCAAGCAATTGAAAGACTCTTGCTTTTGCTATGAAGAATATTAAGCAGTAGAGTTCCTGTGCTGCTCCTAAGGCACAAGAAATACATATAGGTCAGATGCATTCCTTTTTANTCAGTACACATTATAGAGAGAATCCTAATTGGGATTTTTGGTGGACTGTGATCCAGTAAACTGTGTATCATCACAACCATATCGGATTTCAAGCAATTGAAAGACTCTTGCTTTTGCTATGAAGAATATTAAGCAGTAGAGTTCCTGTGCTGCTCCTAAGGCACAAGAAATACATATAGGTCAGATGCATTCCTTTTTATGTTTATCAATTAAAGTGGGATAAGACTAAGGATCTGATAGTAGTTCCAGACAAGGTAAACATCATTTTATTGATGTCCTTCAAGTCCTATTCCACACAACCTCTGCCCCAAGCAGAGAATCCCCCTAATCAAAGTTGCCACCTTTATCCTTGATGGGACCAAGTTAGTGGTCTTTTCGGAGCTAAAGGCTCTGGATGTGATAGTCTGACATACATTCAATTACATTTACAAGCAAAAGTAACTGGCAAATTACAGCAACCAATCAGGACCTGCAATTGCATAACGCAGGAGTTATTACTCTCTAAAGCAGGGGTCTTCAAACTTGGCCCTTTTATGACTTGTGGACTTCAACTCCCAGAATTCCTCAGCCAGCGTGCCTGGCTGAACAATTCTGGGAGTTGAAGTCCACAAGTCATAAAAGGGCCAAGTTTGAAGACCCCTCCCCGCTCTAAATGACTGATTTTATCTTAGGACCATCAGATGCATATTAAGAGATACAGGTCTGGCGTACACCTATCTGTAGAGCCAGGATAGGGAACCAGAGAGATAATGCTAAAATCTTTTGCTTCCATCTAGTGATCACATGGAGATTTGCAATCTACATCTGGTGGCCCTAATGTAACTTCCATAAATTCTTCCTATTGGCTATGCTGCCTGAGATACATGACAGAGTAATAGAATTTACATGGCCAAAAATTGACAAGCTGGAAGAAACATTAAATAATGAGCTGTAGCTCATCCTATTTATTTAATGAGGGAGGAGGCAACTTTGTGCTGGCTGGCAGTTGCCCCCCCCCCCTTAAGCTGTTATACTGAAGAAATGTACCGTAATGCAAAGTAAGGGGGGGTGGATTTTCTGTTTGAGTTTACAAGGTTTTTAACTCCACTCTAAAGCTAAAGCAATGCTTTCTTTTATTTGGTTTCCGGCCTGAAAATGGCAAACATTTCTCTGAACTTCAGTGGCATGATGAGAGAAGGCTTTGGAGACTGCGAAGTAATTCTGGAGCTGAATGCAGATCTAATGCCTGTTCATTCTCCCAACATTTTACAGTGTATTTCACTGGCCTATATTATCAAATCATACGTGCACTGCTCTAATATGAAATGCATGAGTGTATTGCGGTTGCTATAGAAAAGAAAGACGGAAGTATTAATGACTTAAATGAAACTATTCCTCAGAAATTTGTTCCTTCTGTGTTCTATGTGTGAGATAATGGATTGTCGGTAGTGTAATTTCTCTCTTTTACAAGTCTGGTTTCCAATCTGATATTGTTTCCTGCTCTCAGATCTTGCCTTTAGAGCTAGAGCAATTAGGAGCTTCTGGGTGTTTATTCAGGAGTAAATCCCACTGATTTTGGTGGAATTTACTTTGAAATAAACATGAGCAGGACGCAGTCTCTAAAGGGAAAACACCTGTAAAAAGCTTAACGGTCCCAGGAAAACATAAGAACCGTGGGGAACAGCCTGGCTGGGGCCTAAGCAAGTTTGGTTCAGAAGAAATGTGATCCCACAAAGCCTTCTATGCAGCTGTTGGAATTCAGAGGCAACCATTTTTATGATATCCCTTTTAAACCCTTCAGTTAGTAGCCATCATTCTATCCTACAGTGGCAAATCCCCTTATTTCATATGTGCTTCATGGAGTAGATTGATTCACGTTGTTTGCCAGCTGCTGTTAGTGCATTTATGAATGAGCTCTTCTGGCATTTCAATCAGAGGGAAGAAGAAATGATTATCCGTATCTGGAGCCTTTCGAATACAAAAAAAGTTGGCATGGCTTCCTGTATTTAAGCTACCCTTCTATCTTTAAGGAAGGAACTTTTAGAAAGAAGCCTGATTAAAACAGCAGCGTTAGATTTCAGAAGAGCCCTTGCCTCGCCTTATCCCTGCCATATTAGTGTGCTATCTGAATGAATGAAGATTATTCCATTATAGAAGCAAAGCCTGAAGTAGAACAGTCCCAAGATAAATTCACTCCACCTATTATTTGTGCAAAGGCTAAAAGAAACCTTATGTAGCTCTACTGTATGTAGTATTAGTGGTGGCAGTTAACAGTTGACTGAGAAATATTTGCAAAATAGACTTTTTTTTTTAACTTTAGCAAAGCCATACCTTGGGTTTTCCAGGCACACTATGACCCCTCCTTGTTCAAGGCTCCCAAACACCCCCATACACTCCACTATCCTTATCAAAAGATCTGAGGTGTTCCAATATCTCAGGGGCTGCCATAAAGAAGAGGGAGTCAAGCTATTTTCCAAAGTGCCTGAAGGCAGGACAAGAAGCAACTGGTGGAAACTAATCAAGGAGAGAAGCAACCTAGAATTAAGGAGAAACTTCCTGACAGTGAGAACAATTAACCAGTGGAACAACCTGCCTCCAGAAGTGGTGAATGCTCCAACACTGGAAGTTTTCAAAAAGAGACTGGACAGCCATTTGTCCGAAATGGTATAGGGTTTCCTGCCTGAGCAGGGGGTTGGACTAGATGACCTTCAAGGTTCCTTCCAACTTTATTATTACTATTATTATTATTATTATTATTATTATTATTATTATTATCCAGGCTTTCTCAGCCATCAATGCAGGTTAATGTATTTTTTAAACGTTGTCAACTAGTTGAAACCAGTCCAAGTCTTTGCCCACGCAGGATTTATTTTTGTAATATCTCCTATCATCATGAGCCATTGCGAATATCTATTTGTACATCAGTTTGTTTCCCCATGTTGCACCTTACTTCCTGGCTTGATCCAAAGGAGAAATGAAAAAAAAAAAAAGCACCGAGATGCATCTTTTAGTAGACAAAAAATGTGCTGGGACTCCTGTATGCACTTTTTTTGTGGAATCTGTCATCAAATAAAAATATCAAATCAAGACTGATATAGAAGATTCATGTATTTCTACACCAGCTTGTTAGCCCAATAAAGCCTTCTATTCTTGGCTTTTCATTTTCTCGTGCAATGGTTTTTATGCACTAATTCCTAGATGCTGTGGATTAGAGAGGAGGCTCTTTTAGGAGATAGATCATTGTGAAACATTGTAACTGGTAAATGGCAATGGTTATCTTCCTTCTTCCTCTCTCACCAAGAAGAGTGTAGGGTCACCCTGAGATAGGATCTGATCCTGAGAGATTGTAGAATAAAGGCTTTATTACTTGAATCTCAAATCCATGTTGGCACCAACATCAAAGGTACAATACGAATGTAATTAATATACTGCAAAACAGAGATTCAACCAGTGGAAGACAGAAGCTTGAGATAAACATCGAAGGCAAGCTAAAACTTGCTGTAAGATTATATTTATCCTAAGAGATTAGCTACTTGGCTATTTGGAAAAGGCCAGACACTGTGCAGATAATCTGCTACAGGCAACTTGCTTCAAAATAAATATGCAACATGTCTGGGTCAATACGGAAGCTTGCTCCCATTGATCTTGGTGAACTTCTCAATCATCTGTTGAACCATGGATCCCCACACTAAAGCACACACTTTTATGAGATAATCCAAGTTTAACAATCGAAACATAACAATTGACAACCTATGGCTCTTCATGGATCCTGAACTACACCTTTTAGCATCATACACCATTGATTGTATTGATTCTAAATGAAATTCAGCAAGAGCAAGTGTGTGTACCACCCTTACGCACAGAGTAGTGGTGTCTGCTTGATTCTGTAAGACTGTTCAATGTGATTTATATTTAAAGTATATATTGTCAGTTTAGCGCAGGTTTGAACTGCTATCAATATGTTAGTTGCACCCAATTACCTTTTTCAGGTAATTTCAATTCAGATGCAGAAATTATGCCTCTAGAACAGTGTTTCTCAACCTTGAATTCTGGGAGTTGAAGTCCACATGCCTTAAAATTGTCAAGGTTGAGAAACACTGCGCTAGAAGAAACTCTGGCCTGGATGAAAGCAAACAATTTCAAATATATTCCCACACTTATCTAACACTGCTACTGCAGAGCTCTGGTGATCTGGATGAGGCATCAAAATAGCCTCCGGACAGTGTTCTCCTCATATTATGCTGCATGGTCTGGACGTGCCCTAGTATGAAACCTGCACCAGAGACCAAGCAAAAACTTGCGGCCATTGCATTATTTCTGCATTGCTCATTTCTTACCTACTGAATCTACTCTAGGAGTCAACCTTAAGAGTTTAAAGATTACAGTCAATAAAGACTTCAGTTGCCAATCTCAGGACAGAGGTTAGGTGGAAAACTCAAGACTATATCTATTTTTACTCATTTGCATTCTGCTGACCTTTAAGATGCTGGTTAACTTTTAAATTGCTTTCTGCCCTATGCACAAAACAGATCCCTTGGCTTGACGTCAACTCTCAGAATCCTAAAACAACATAGCTATGGGATTATAGGATTTCAAATGGAGCAGATGCAGGGGTCATGCTTGGGGAAGACCTGTCTTAGAAGCATGGGGATCCTCCTTAGAAGGGGACGAGGGAAGAGAGCAGGCTTCATGACCTCTAATCCCAAAGCATGGCATTTTTTACAAAAGCCTTCTTTCCTAGTCCTGGCTATGCTAAGCCAAGCTATGATTTAGGAAAAGTACTTGTCTGCGCGTCCTCTAACATTTTGTACCAGGAATGAAGATTATTTAACCACCCGGATGTGCCAGCCTCCCCGCGCAATGCAATCAATAGCGAGGGATAACAGGAGACGCAGGACATCCATTTCTGGAGAGCTGGACGTGGCCTCCGCGAGCCTTGTAGGTCACGCCCTTGCTTTAAGAGCAGATGAATGAAATTAAGTCGGGGAAGGACGGGGCCTGGCAAGGGCCGAGCTTCCCTTTTCTATTTTTATTTGGAAGCCCCCCCCCTCCCCGGAAGAGAGACGTTCCCCAGGAGAAAAGGAAGCGGCATCGGAGCGGCGAGGAGGGGTGGGGGGGCGGCTATGCCTCGCGGCCATTGGCTCCCAGAGAAAAGAAGGAGAGGCTTGGGATTGGCTATTCATACAGAGGCGGGGCGGGGCACGGCGGGCTTCGCTCGGAGCCGCAGCGAGTTCGAAGAACGCTGCTCCCGGACGCCGGTTGACCCGACTTCTCCCGCCTGGTGTGTTTCGCTGCGGCTCCTTCGGGTTGCTCTGGAAGCTCAGCCTCAAGGCGCCGGCGCAGCCACTGCGTCCCGCCCCAGCCCATGGCCGGTGTGCGGGGCGCGTCTGGGCAGAAGCTGTAAGAAGGACAGTCTCGTAAAGCAGCAGCTGGTGAAGCCGCCGCCGCCGCCGCCGCCGCCTGCAGGATGGGTACAGTGCTCTCCCTGTCTCCCGGCGGGTCTGGGAAGGGCAGCAATGGGGTCCTCGGCGAGAAGGCGGCTCCGGGCAGGGCTCACGGCAAAGGCGAGAGCCGCTTGAAGCGGCCCGGCGTTTTGATTTCTGCCCTCACCTGGAAACGCCTGGTGGCCGCCTCTGCCAAAAAGAAGAAGAACACGAAGAAGGTGACGCCCAAGCCGGGCTCCGGAGGCGCGCTTGATCCTTTGGTGCAGCAACGCAACCGCGAGAACGTGCGCAAGTCCCAGCCGGACGGCGCCAAGCAGGGTCCCTTGGCTGTGCCGGTGCCTACTGTGCCCGTCTCTGTCCAAGACAACGGGAAACCGCCCCCGCCGCCCCCGCCGCTGCCCAGCAACCGCTCGGCCGCCGGCTCCCCGCGGAGAGTGATCGTGCAGGCTTCCACGGGCGAGCTCCTCCGCTGCCTAGGGGACTTCGTGTGCCGCCGATGCTACAGGCTCAAGGACCTGAGCCCCGGCGAACTCATCGGCTGGTTCCGCAGCGTGGATCGCTCGCTCCTGCTCCAGGGCTGGCAGGACCAAGGCTTCATCACCCCCGCCAACCTTGTCTTTGTGTACCTGCTGTGTCGCGAGGCGCTGCAAGGCGACCAGATTGGCAGCCAGGCGGAGCTTCAAGCCTCCTTCCTCACTTGCCTCTACCTGGCCTACTCCTACATGGGCAATGAAATCTCCTACCCGCTTAAGCCCTTCCTGGTTGAGGGTGACAAGGAGCGCTTTTGGGACCGCTGCCTCTCCATCATCCAGGGCCTGAGCACCAAGATGTTGCAGATCAACTCTGACCCGCACTTCTTCACGCAGGTCTTCCAGGACCTCAAGAATGAAGGCGAGGGGGGGTCCACAAAGGACTCCTCCAGCACCAACAAACACTGGACTATAAGCTTGGACCGTTAGGAAATTCAGGGGGGCCCTCCACAGCACCCCCCAACCTTCTAGAGATATCTCGCCTCTTCATCCCCTTCTCACCCAAAGGCTTGACTCAACTAGGGCTTCTCCTGGAGGAATAAAACCAGGGGTGAGGATTGGGGAGCTGCGGGGGGGGGGCATAGCCCTTAGTCATCCTCTTTTGTACAGGTAGCATCATGGAACTGCTTCCCATTCTCCCTCCTGCCCTACAAGCCTTTGGTAGACTTTGGTCTGTGTTTGGGGATGGAGAAGGTTTGCTACAGCCACTCTTTCAACACTCCATTGGGGGGGGGGCACACCCAGAATTACATCAAGCCCTTTTCACAACTGCAACAACTAGATGATTTGAGAATAGGTAAGATGGGATGGTTTGGCCCATGACATTGTATCTTTCATCTATGAGCAGAATCAGTCTTTGCTATCACAGCAAGGTGCCATGGACAACGTGGATGCATTTAGGGCCTTGTATATGCAGTGGGGGGGGGTTCTCTTTCTTCCAAATGAGAGAATCCCTGAACATATTAATGGATCAGCCTGAGGCATTATTTATCGGCAAGGTTCTGACTCGTGCGGAAGAAAACTCATGGCTATGCCCTTGTTCGAGAAAGCCCAACCTGACCGTCTTAACGGTTTGGGTCTCCCTTCTGCTACTGTGAATCACAGTACAGCCAGGGTATTTATTCCCCTCCACCTACCCCAGTTAAAGAAATCCCTGCATGTATTTGTCATTCCTGCTGATGGAGCTCTGACATAATGGTTCTTTAAAAAAAATAGATAATGGTCATAAAAAAAACCATTACTGCAAGTCACTTGCCTTTTGTAATTTTCCTTTCTTTTCATCTTGGCACAGGGGAGGGGGAGGAGGTGTATATCCACTCCCAACACTGAAAATATGTGCTGGGGAAGCTCTGCTGCTATCCTTCCAATGCTCCACTTGACCTGTTCTCTCCTTCCTGCCCCCCCCCGCCCCCACTGCCTCCCATCTAAAGCAGAGGCTGGGAGCTGTCCATGGTGCTAGCCTCTTAGACCTAATGTAGACATTTGCACATTCTTGAAGCTGAAAAAAAAAAAATCAAGCCATCTCATGGTGTTTGAATGTAACAGAACAATGTCTGACTTATGGGATGTTTGTGCCAATGTTGCTCAAATGTACAATAACATATTGTTTTATATTGTATATTTAAAAGAGATAAACGGAATGAATCTAAACAGAACTTCAGAACTGTTCAGTCATTGAGAGATTCAGCTGTACTAGGAGAGAATACTAAATGCATTGGATCTATGAAAACCAGTGAAAAGGGATGCTAGCAACAGCAATTCATGCTGAGGCTTTACTTCAGGATGGAGGAGGCATTAATAGTTGGCTGATGATTTCCTAAATGGCTGTGTTGGCAGGAGATCCCAGACTTGCTAATGGGATTTGATATTGACTTGCAGTCCATCTTATTCCAGAGCCCTTTTAGGCAAGGACATGCTCTGTGTGTTCTTAAGATCTGGCCTTAACAAATCTCAGTTAAAAAAAAATATGATTTAATTACTAAAATGTCTGCAAATGTAATTGTTGATAAAGCAACACATTCCTTGCCCACCAGCTTTATTGTTTGGCATGTAATCCTCTGTAACTGAGGTCATTTAAAGAGGCAATCAAAGTGGGACCTATTTTTAATTCTAATTTCTGATACTAAAAGTAAACCAGAATGTTTCCTACTGGCATCCTGGTCCTCTTTCAAACTGCACCTAATAAAAAATGGTACATTTATTAAGAACATATTGATAGTTTCTTGTCCCCTCCTTCCAGCTAAGAAGTATGCTTTCAGTTTGGCATCCTTAATTGCTGGCATCTTCTGAAGAATGCTGATGGGCAGATGTCTCTGCTGTGCCTTATTATTCTTTTAATATTATTTTAGGGTGGCAGGCTTGGGTTACTTTGCTTCTTTGGTCTCTTTATTGCTACTGTTGCAGATGTTTGTCTTTTCCAATTTTCACTTCATAAAGTGATATGATAGCACTGCATAAAAGGTTTATTAAGTTCTCAGTTTTAACCCCCCCTTTTTTTAAAAAAAGGTGGAATTTGATCAACTGTTATGTCCTGTTATTAAGTGGAACTGTCAACAATTTTCAGATATTTATTTTGTTTTTTCGTGAAGGAGTCTACTGCACCATTTTACTTATCAAACAGGCAAAACTATAGCAGCAGAAATTTTAAGAGGAATTCTTTGTTTTCACAACAGCATGGAAGTTCTCTGTCCATCTGGTTAAGATCCCTTATGGATTCTTGCTGTGATGGAGAAGTCCGTAGTGATTAGTTAGCTGATAGGATTAGTTGCTAAAACTTAGCTGATAGGATTAATTACTACAAGTTAATAAACAATTTGACTCATGTTTTAACCAACAGTTAAATGGTTTAGGAATTTATAGACTGATTTTTGAGCTTGACATAAAATCATTTAGAGAAGACTGCTGGTTCTGTATTTTAAAAAAAAAATCAGAGAAACCAAGCCCTCAGTTTAAAAGATACTACCTTGCCTCATCATGCAGTCTCCATAATTTTGATTTGAAATGGTTTTTGATCCCAGAACTTTGGCTCTGCATGTGTTAAACCATAATGGAAGACAGCAGGATGCCTGCTATTTTTGTAAGACATTTATGCTATTTGTTCTTCTTTGCATACCTCTTCGAAGGATTACATTATCAGAAGTTTAGGCTTTGACATTTTGGCAAATAATTCAAATAATAAACTTGAAAAATGGTGAACAGAAAAGAGCAGTTTTGTTTCAGAAGCATGTTCTTAATTATAGTGCAGATGAGCTATTATTAGTAGTTACTCTTCTGAAGTTAGTCTGCCTGTTTGGGTACCTGTGTTTTAATACACCTGACACATTTTTTTTTAAAAAAAATCATGCTTAAGCTAGGATAAGAGAGCTGGGTCCAGACCAAAGTTACAAAAAAGTCAACATTCACGTCTTGTATTCTAGAAACCTATGCTGATACTAATAACTTGTTTCTACTTCTGCTGTCATGTCATTCTGTCTTTAATTTGAACATTGTTGAAGTGACTTGAACCCAAATGTCAATGGATCCTATTCTTTGCCTGAAGACTAGCAATATATTCAGGGTAGCTTCCTCCTATATGGGTCTTTCTAGGGCTGTTGTGATTGCAGTCTTCAACAGGGAGCTATGATCTCAACCCACTTCGGAATCTTTTTGCCTTCCATCTAGGTCAAATGCTAGCCCACTGCACTGAAATGCTGCTAGTATCTCTCTCTTTTTTTGTAGCAATTAAGTATTTACTTACTGTTTATTTTTAAAAAAAACCACTGTGATTTATAATAACATAAATACATATTATAGAAATAATCCATTAAAACAATTAATGAGGAAATAGCACCTGAAGAATATCAACATACATTCTAAAAGATGCAATGATTATATCATTATTGGGGCTAAAGAAGAGGTCACTCCACAAGGCAGGTGTAACTGCCGAGAACAGCATATGCTCTCTGACTGAACTTGCAAGTCATAGCAAGGCCCTCCCTTCAAATCAAAGATGTCTGAGGGCTGATGTAATTGGAGAGATTTTTTTCAAGGTAACTGTGTGTGCTACATTTTGGACGTGTATAAATGATTGTACAGCTCCATTTTTTTTATTTATTTTGCCGGTTTGCTTTTTTCTGCTATGTGTTGAATGAAAATGACTTTTCAGCAGGCAACCGTTTTAAAGAGAAGAGGCAAATATATCGGAAGATTGAGAGAAAATAGAAACTGCAAATTACACAGAATGTACAGCTCTGCAGGGTTTCTTCCAGAAAGTTCTTTCAGGAGAAGATTGTCATTATGGTATCAACAGTTTGTTTCAGTAGGGTTTTTCTTTAAATTTAATTTCTTTCTAGGGTTAGGGAGGTCCAGAACTGGTGAATTCAGTTTAAGGGAAAATCATCCCATATGGTGAACCAGTGAATTAGATAAGGCAGCCTTCTCAGGGAAGCACCTTTGAGGCTTGGTTTGACTGTCCAGGCTGTCCATTGTAGGAGGGGTCCTATCCCATCAAATGGTTTTCTTGAGTTCTTAGGCACATCTATGCTATCAGCATTTCATCTTTCTATTTTTAACCTGAACCAGAGATTCGACCACCGGCAGGTCTGCTGTAATGTTCATCATCACTATTACAAGCTCTCAACACAGCTGACCCAATATACCTTCTAGCTGGCCAATATGGGTACACCAAAATCAGCTTGGTAGTATGTGTGTAAGAGAGAGAGTACATGAATGACAGCTATCTGAACAAAGCACTGAGATTCTATGCGGGGTTAGCTGGAGGGGGGAGGGGGTTAGCTAAGAAGCCAAGAGGAGGTGGTTATGGGATTTCTTATCAATGGGAAATTGATCCAGCACCAAGTACGGTATCTTTTCGCCATCCAACATTTTGGAGAGTCAAGCTGTGAGAAAATTGGTTAGACTGCTTAGCAGGATCTTACCTTGGGAACCCAGAAACATAGTGCTGCTATAAGAGCAAAATCAAAGCCCATTCAAAATTTGCATTTTGGGGGTTGTTCTCAGTTCTGATTCTGGATGTGTTCACTGATCATATCTCCTACTCTGTCCTTTGATTCTGATTTCTGCTTTGTCTCACAGCTTCAGGTTCCTCTCTCACTTCAGCCTCAACACCATAGGTAGGGTGTTACCATTAATACCCAAAATGTACTTTTGCTGATTTGAACCACAGGTTCATTTAACTCAGTATTGGCTGTTTTGAGCAACAGAATTCCCTCAGACATGTGGTTTCCAGGTGCATGGTTTGCAATTAAGAGAATGCAACAGGTGTGTGGTTAACAAGTAGATAATTTAAGGATTAAAGAACTTTTTTAGAATGAGAAACTATAGCTATGTATGGTGTTCCTTGTAAAACACAATAGAGAAAACTTGTGGATATGGCTTTTGGAATTATTTCCAATCCCTTAATACAGTAGCAACTATTCTCAGTCAAATGACCAGGAGGTAGAAGGACTTAAGAATGGAGCAATCAGAAGAATTCCAGGCTGTTGCCCAACTACTTTTCCCATAAGATGCATTGGGAATATTTTTCCCTTTGGGTTTTTTACTCCATTCTCATTCCATTGAGTTATCCAAACTAGCAAATTCACTGTATCATCTAGACCATTTTTATAAGCAAAGCAACCCAGTAAAGTCTGAATGTAAAGTTGGGCAAGGTGGGAGATGACATCAGGTAGCGATAGCAAAATTTTGGCTGAAGCAGTGTGCTTTTGGGAATCATGGACCCGAACCAAAACTGCCTTGAGCATTGCATTTTCTATTGCTGAACCATGCTGACTGAGTATGACTTCATAACCCATGAATGTGTCAATAAACAGAATATCAGGCACCAGTTGTGTCCCTTAAAACTGTCTCCAACCTGAAACCATGGAGAATTTTATAAATGTTGTGTCCTCTCAATCACTGGAATCTGAAATCCAATAAAGCATTTGTTCTATAAAAGATTATCTTTCTTTATGTCTGCATAACTTTCATGTTTTAGGTGCATTCTGTATATTTCCATTTTGAGTAGATATCCTGATAGGGCGGGTACATTCCAGATCCCTTAAATGCCACCTAGCAGGGCTGAGACAGGATGCTTTCTTGGTAGTGGACCCTACCCTTTGGGACACACCTACCTTCCTAGTCCCCTACCCTCCTGGTTTTCTGAAAAA
>NW_015387553.1:299771-303162 GCF_001527695.2 Protobothrops mucrosquamatus
CTGGCATTATGTGCTGGTGGATAACAAAGTTAATGCAGCCACCACACCTCTGTTAGTATTGGAAGAGACTGCTAAGAATACTGCGGACAGCAAAACAAAAAACAAAAACCAAGGGATCATCAAACAGATCAATCCAGAGTTCTCACTCAAGACACAAATGACCAGGCTCAAATTATCCTACTTTGGACACATCATGTGAAAAGGCTCTAATGCTAGGAAAGGCAGAAGGAAAAAGAAGAGGATGACCAGCACAAGATAGGTGGACTCAGTTACAGTGGCAATGAGTGTGCTATTTGGGAGATTTGAGAGAACATGCTACGGATAGATTCTAATGGTGAACGTTTATCTATGTGGTCCCTAGGAGCCAATACCATTTTGATGGCATATAATCAATGCCTCTGTTTTCAATCTTTCTTTGTCCTCATATTTATCTGTAGCTATTAGCTGCAGCAGAGAAAATTAAGAGTCCTACCAGAGATGGCTATTAAGAAAAAAGTAAATAGATCCAAAAGGAGACATGAGGAACTGCACTGAAGGGAAGGAAATGGTAGTTTGTTTTAGTGATCCTGAAGTTGCCATCACCAAGTAAAATCCAACAACTCAGTTCCTAGTGCAAATAGAAAGATGATAGGGTCAATTTTATAGTGCACCAACCTATAACTTGTTCCATACTGCTATACATTTAAAAAGCTTATATTTTCTTGTTACACCCTTGCCTCACTTTATGCTTGGATAAAGACTGATTGGTTTCTTTGGATATCTTTTTTAAAAGTTCTTGTCTCCAGGCTCTGATTGCTCTTGTCCTGACAAATGCTCTAAGGACAAGTTATTTACACTTCAGAGCGTGTTTATGGCCATTGGGCTACTATGATCATATCTCTAGAGGCTTACAAAACTCTTTTCAGATGCAGCTAAATGCAGACAAGAGTTTAGCCACAAAGAGATTAGCTATTCATGGAGCAGATTCTGAAGAAGGAAATACAAGGGGAATCCTTTTGAGTTGTGAGTCATTTTAAATTTTATTGTAAACAGAGATTTAATATAAGTTTCCAATGCCAGTCACATTTTGTTTACAGGAGGAAAAAAAGGTTCTGTCTATTAGCATGCGACAAAAATAATTTGAAAATAGTTAGAAAAATATATCAAGGCCTTTGCCTGAATCAAGAGGCTTGACAGATTATCAACAAAGTGGAAGCAACTGATCAACCAATCTGGTGGGGCCAAGGCTTCCCATGTTTTGATTCAGCTTAAGCACTGGGTGCTATTGGTGCCTCACTAGCATTCACCACCAGCCCCCCAGGCAGAAGAATTATTTTCCTTAGAACAAGTAATCCCTAAAATTCCCAGCTCTGATCCCATTAATTGTCTTCTTCCCAGATGGAAAATAATTCTACTTTGATTCCTTCCTCCCACACATATAAACACAAGACAAGGAATTTGGAGGAAAACAATTATTTCTTGCTTTGAAGTGGGTTAAGAAGTTGGAAGCATGAAAAAATGTCCTGCTTCTCTTTAAAACCACCCCACGTCACATAGAAATCAAATGTCACATGTCATATTGAATCCCTTGTATTGAGTAAGTTGCAGTGGTGAAGAACTAAGCAGTAACCCATGATTTGCAACCTGCAGAAGTTAGGGTCATATAATCAGTTAAGTCAAAACCAAACAATCTAATGTACTTTCTCATCTGAGATACAGATTGTAGGGTTAGTGCCTTCCATACGTTATCTGTATTTGATAAAAAAAAACTTATAATTCATTGCATCTGCAAACTTATCCGTGACCTTAACAATGACTGATATATTGAAATGGTGGGACATCTGTGCATATCATCAATACAGCATGTCCTGTTTGTCAAGTTATTGTTCAGTTGCTCAGCAAAGGATTAAGCTGAAGCGTTGCTTCTTTTCCCCCCTCAAAAGTTAAGCAAGGCTGAACATGGCTAGCACCTGAATGAGAGATTACCAGAAAAACCCCAGGACTAGATGTAGTCACCAAGAAAAATGTTGATGAAAGAAAACAGCCAATCATTTTTGTACTACTCTTGAAACAACCACAGGGAGATGCCCATGCAGTGACAAGAAGCTAAGCTTGACTTAAGGAAGCTTGTATTTTGTAATAAGAAATGAGGCCGTTTTTCAGAATACGGTACAATGCAGGGTTCCGTGTTCCTGGATCCATTCACAACGGCATCCTCGGGCTCTCACTGCTTTCGTCAGAATGATGAAAGGAGCATCGCAGTGTTTCATCACAAACCCCACTTCTTTATTTATTTTCCTTTATTCAATAACTTTTGCATTTATTTTCTTTCTGCTTTTTTTTTTTTGGTCTTCAGTTAATGAAAACAAGAAGAATAAAAATGATTTTAAAAGAAATGACGCTCAGGGAAGATTGGTCGCCAGCGTTGTAGGAGGCTCCCCTGTTCCTAGGAAGCAATAGAAACTGGAACAAAATCAATCAGCTAGTAAACCATCCAGGCAGAACAGATGCAGTGGTATAAAAGAATGAGCAAAAGGCTTGCTGCCCTGCCCCAATTCCTTCCCTGTTAATGAAATACCTCCCCTCCCCCACTGCAAATGGAAAAGCTAAGACTCTTTGGATTGCAGTCTCCCCAGCTGTTCGGGGCATGGCTTTGCATTAGTGGCTAATCTGGCATTTGTGCCTTGTATATTTATCTGACTCTAGCTGACACACGAGAGGAAGTGCTGAATGGAGACTGCTGCTCCCCAGGGACCGTCTGGGACAGGTCCTAGAGAATTCCCTTGTTTTCACCACTCAGGGCCTGATTAGAAAGCGGCAGACTGAAGCAGAGTTCCTTCTTCACAGTTCAACTTCATAAATGTAGGCATCAAAGCACGTTGGAGAGCAGGAAAATTCTGCATAATCATTTCCCATCCCCAGGGAACTCTCCCATGGTGCCAAAGAAGGGCTGCCACTGAACGCTGCTTCTTCTATACAACAAACAAACAAGAATTCGGGAAACCTGCATACAGAACACTACTGACCTCCGTTCACATGCTGTTCAGAGCTATGATTGGTTGGAGAAAGCAAATTTCAGACATCATGCCAAGCCACAAATTGTAGTTCTATAGCAATACAGTAGGTGGGTTGTGACTGTACACTCTTAAGAAAAAACTGAATGTGACATTGTGGTTTTAAATGATGTATAAACGTACGTATGGGACCCCAAGAGAATGTTTTTAAAAAGTGGTGCTCCCATTTTTGATAGCTAGTTACCTTTGTATGATTTAAAAAATATCTTTGAAAAATTCTCCTGACACATCCACACCATTCTGGCTTGTAAACCCTGTGTTGTGACTTAATATGTTAGATTCAGCCAATTGGGCTTTATTTAAGTCACTATTCTTAAGGCAAACTATACCTTAGCACA
>NW_015387554.1:0-7243 GCF_001527695.2 Protobothrops mucrosquamatus
GCATGTTATCAACTATTGCTCCTTTGTGCAAAGTGCTACAATCGCGCGCAGAGGGGTGGGGTTGCAAAGAGGCCGATTAGCCCAGGCGGAAAAATGTGTTTGCTGAAAAATGCCCCCTCGGCTTATACGCGAGTCACCATTTTTTCCCAGTTCTTTGTGGCAAAATAGGTCCCTCGGCTTATAGTCGGGTCGACCTATAATCAAGTATATACGGTACATTTATAGTTCGCGCAAATTCGGACTTCTCCATTAGCCTTTAGAGGCATTACAATGGGGATTTCCCATGGACTAGAGTCCACAGGTTCTAAGATGCCCTGCTGGAGCAGCTTGTCCAGCTCTGCATCAATCTTGCTTTTGAGAGCAAAAGGCACTCTTCTAGGCTTAATCCTAATAGGTGTGATAGCTGGGTCTAAGCATAAGGCACTGGGAGGTCCCTTGTAAGAGCCAAACTCTGAGCTAAACACATCAGCAAACTCCTTGCAGACTTCTGCAAGGCCTGGCATTTGCAGGCTTTGCAGCCCAGTCACTTGGATTCCAAGGGCCTCGAACCAATCGAGTCCAATGAGACTCATGCAATCACCCCCAACTACCACCACATCTAGTAGGCCTTCAAAAGCCTTACGCTGCACTTTGAGCGTAGCCTCCCCCTTCACGCTGACTCTGGAATTCTGGAAGTCAGTGAGAATTAAGTTCGATGGCCTGAGTTTGATTCGAAGGCCACTACTGCTGCAAATCCTTTTGAAGGTGTCATGTGAAATGATCGATAGAGCGGACCCTGTGTCCAACTCCATTGACAAGGGAACCCCTTGCAATTTCACGTCAATGCAAAGCTTTTTCTTAAGGGGCTTGTGTGTCCCTGTCCTCAAAATGCTTCTGTGCAATGCGCAGAAATCCACCCTGTGTTGGCTGGGGACCCTGGTACCTTTCTGAAGCAATTCTTCCCAAGGTTGAACTTTCTGGCGACCCAAACAGACACAGGCAATGTGGCCTTGCCTGCCACATGCCCGGAAAATGGTGGAGCGGAATCTGTAGTCAGCGTGCTTGTGGCGTCCTCCACACCCGAAGCACTGAGGAGATGCTGGGGCCTTGTCTGGACACCCCTTCGGCCTTCTCTCTGCTGGCTGGTGTAGCCTGTCCATCTCCTCTTCAGGATCCTGTTCTGGATCTTCTCGAGCAATCTCTTGATGGATGGTCACGGTGGCTGGAGGGTTTCTGGCGAGCCGCAAAACCTTCACAGTTCTGCCCGCTGCTTCTTCAGCTGCAACCTCCCTCAAGGCATCTTGGAACGAAACTTCTTCCTTGGCGAAGATCTTTTGTTGCAGCTCACGACTCCTTAGGCTACAAACGAAAGGATCCTGCAGCCTCTCTTCCAGGTCCTTGAATTCACAAGGCCTAGCCGCTTGTCTTAAGGCAGCAATAAAGTCCGCAGCAGACTCACCCGGCCTCTGGTCCCTCTGCTCAAACACGTGCCTCCAAGCAATTACAGAAAGTTTAGGCTGGAAATGTTCCTTAAGCATTTTTTTTTTAAAAAAATTATTTATAAAACAGTTAAAACAAAGATGGACATAACGTAACATTCCAGTGTATATATTCCTAACAATTTGTTCCTCATCATACATATAATTTTTAATCTCTATATATACATATTTTTCTATACAATACAGTCTCTAATTTGTTTCTCTATATACTGACATTATATATCTCTCTCTTAACACTAACTTAAAACTTGAATAGGTCTCCTTGATTCACACCAACAATAGAATTTGTCCCAGATTTCAAAATAATCTGACTCTGTCTTGTCTTTCATTTCCATTGTGAGCCTATCCATATCAGCACACAATAAGATTTTATATAAAATCTCTTCTTCTGTTGGAATTTCTTATTTTTCCAGTTTTGTGCATACGCCAATCTAGCAGCCATATTTGTATTTGTAGTATTTCTGCATAGTTATGCCTAGTAAGAAGAGTTCTGGTTTTAGCTCTATCTCTATCATTAGTATTTCTTCCAGCCATTTTTTAACCTTGTTCCAAAAGTCACGGGCTTTTGAGCACTCCCACCACATGTGGTAATATGTCCCTCTTGCCAATTTACATTTCCAGCACGTGGAAGATACATTTGGACCCATTTTAGCTAATCTTGTGGGTGGGAGATGCCATCTGTAGAACATTTTGTAGAGGTTTTCTTTGTAGGAGGTGGCCAAAGTAAGCTTCCTATTTCGTACCCATAATTCTTGCCAGATATGCAGATCAAAGTTGAGATCAAAATCCCTGCTCCACGTTAACATGGTTTCTTTTACCTGTTCCTCATACATCTTAAGCATTTTCTTCAAGTCAGCATACGTTACTGACTCCAAAAGTGCAGGGGCCACCAGATTCTCTGCTATGTCGAACGTTTCCTGGCCACAGACACACAGCAGGGTTGCTGCTCTAAGGCCGTCTTCCCTTATCTGATTGACCCTAAAGTAATTCTCCACCTGCGCCACGAATGAATTCCAGCGCTCCGGGTGGGAAACATCAAAGTCAGATAACCGGCCAATCTTAGACATCTTCAGCCTTTACAGCCTCGTTAATGCCTTCGCTGCAAGCCTTGTCTTTGGGGAAGGAGTCCGGTTGCCGAGCTCACCTCCAGCGATGGTGTACTGACAGGCTGAGTCGCTGTGCTGGACGCTGACTTTCCAGGGCTTCAGGATCTTCTGGTGAGTCCTAAATTCTTTCGTAGTTCTTTCTCTTGCCTGCAGCGACCCCACCTTCATCACCACTGTTGTGTTTGCAGGTTAGAGACATTAAGAGGCAACACATGGTGTAACAAATAAGCTTCTTTTATTGTTCTCTTCTTACAACCAGCAACAGCAAAAAGGCACGCAGGCCTTTTATGGTGTCCAAAACCCGGACAGTACCAGCCAATAGAAATCCGGCTGTTTTTGTGCCTTGCGCATGTGCACAAGGCTGGCGACAGCCAGTCTGGTCCCGGGCAGCTTTTGGTCTGCCCGGGACCATTTGCAACATTTCTGAGCCTGCTGAATGCTTCAGCAGGCTCAGGACACAACAATTTTATTTTAAAATACATATGATTTCTTTCCAAAATCAGTGGTTCTTAACTAGTGACACCCATAATGCACTAGGTAGGACACGGAAATATTCGAAATTGGACCCAGAGTGAATCTTCAAAATAGTAACCATAAGAGGAAGACTGAGTGATGGTCAGGTGATTTTTTTTTATTAAGGCATATCTAGATTTTTCTACATCAAGAGCTATAAGTGTATGGTCTCATTGCTGTCTAAGCACAATTAGCAGCAGACTCTACCACTATTTATGTATTTATGTAAGGAGAAGCAGAAAAATGGCATATATATAAAACAACAAATCTCCAGATTCCTATCCATCTCTCTATCTCTCTCTCTCTCTCTCTCACACACACACACACACACACACACAGAGAGAGAGAGAGAGAGAGAGAGAGAGAGAGAGAGAGAGAGAGAGAGAGAGAGAGAGAGAGAGAGAGAGAGAGAGAGAGAGAGAGAGAGAGAGAGAGAGAGAATGGATGCTGGGCTCACTCCTGTTTATCATTACTCCATATATTTCAGAGTTGTCCCTCCATAGTTTTTTTTAGTGTACATGTAGCTTTGAATCATTTCCTGGAAACTGTCTGGATAAATCTCTTCAATTTTCTAGGCAAGATTTGAGAAGTGATTTGTCATTGCTTGTTTCCTAGGACAGAGAGAAAGTGACTGGCCAAGATCACCCAGCTGGTTTTGTGCCCAAGATGGGACTAGAACTCACCGTCTCCCAGTTCCTAGCCTAGGACTTTTAACCACTACATCAAACTTGCTCTGTCTCTACCCATGTTCAACCTTAAATTGCCATAGCAAATCTCTAAGTTTAATTATCAGGAAGCCAAAAGGAAATTATTCAAAAATTATCCCAATTTCTTTAAGGCTTTGGTTTGCCAAAATCACAACCAGCACTTTCTTGTTTAAGACCACTGGCTCTGATTTTATGACATACTTCTAGACCTCACTGTTATCAAGGTATGCCTTTCTTCAACATTGGGACCAACTGTTTTATTTCAGGTCTCCTCAATCTAGATGACTCTGCCAGTTCAGAGTTAGAAGGGTGAAGTCCAGCAAATCTGGACACCAACAGCCGGGGAAAACTGATATATGCTTAACACAGAAATTAAACACAAGTGCATATGGACAAACAGAATCATTGGTAGAAAATGATCTGGTTATATTCACTTGTATTCTAGACCACTGTGCAAACATCAGTCCTTTTACTACTATATAAATGTAGAGTAAGAGTGACAGTTTCTAAGGTGATAGATAGCCACCAGTCTCTTATCTACAGTGAAATTGTTGCCAAACATCTTTCATACTAATGAAAAACACACACAGCCGCTTGCACTCTCTGCTTCCTTGTCAGTATCTAGCCACACAAGGCTAGCATGTCTCTGCTCCAGGCTGTTTGTCTATTCTAATACCCATGGAGACAACAGCCTGCTTATGTCATAAACCACATCTATCGCCACAAACTTCATTTCTTTATTCTTGGGTTAATAATATTTGAAGGAAGCATCACTTCCCTGTCTCTCTTCCTTCTAAGCACAAAGACAACATTTATGGTTCAAAGATCTAAACCATGTCTTGGACAGAGATGAGCTGAAAGAAGCATGAATATCAGTGCTGAATCTTTATACACAGACTTAGGAAGTGAATGTCTAAAGCAAGCAATGCAGCACATAAAATGCTTTCTACAGGGTCACCAAGCCCAGTCTCTAGTCTAGATGTTACAAGCCTTAGCAAACCCTCCTCCGTGTAATAAAAAAAGATCTTTTCTGTCATCTCCTTTCCTCATATTTAACAATCCTTAGTGATATTACTGTTTCCATCATAGAACTTCTTTTGGAAGGATTCCAGAGAAGATAATTGACATGAAGGAAGGAGTAAAAAAAAGTATGCCAAAGTTAAACAGTCATTTGATATTCTTACAACAATCCCAATAATAAGAGCTAGAAAGTAATATGTTATATAGTTCTTAGATATAAACTCCTCAAATCTCACATAATTACCGGTATTCTCTTCTGTATCTTTATTTTAGCACTTGCATTAGGGGAAAAAATGAGGCCATCTTCAAGAAATCCATACTTTTCAGCATGACAGAAAATGTAGTGGTACCATTTGCAATTTGGAGGCATTATATGAGCAAGTAGACTGGGTAGGTCACTATTTCTCAGCTTAAGTTACCTCATAGGATTTGGATTTTTATTAGATATATAGTGAAGAAATTCCAGATTTTAGTTTCAAATTGTAATACGTTTTTCCTGCTGCATTTGTTGATTCTATTGTCATTTTATTACTGGGCCAAGGAGATTTGCTCTCAGATACTGCTCAGCTAAGATTGTTGAGCCACAGATAATTTCAATTTCAATTCAGAATAGAGCTGGAAGGAATTTTGAAGGTCTTCTAGTCCTGCTCAAGCATGAGACCATTTCAGACAGGTGGCTGTCCAGTGTTTGCTTAAAAACCTCCAATGATGAAGCACCCACAACTTCTGAAGGCAAGCTGTTCTACTGGTTAATTGTTCTCACTGTTAGGAAGTTTCTTCTTAATGCCAGGTTGCTTTTCTCCTTGATTATTTTCCATCCATTGTTTCTTGTCTTGCCTTTTGGTGCTTTGGAAAATAAAATGACCCACTCTTCCTTCTGGCAGCCTCTCAAATACTGGAATATTGCTATCGTGTCCCCCCAACTCCTTTTTTTTTCCAGACTGGCCATTCCCAAATCCTGCAACTGTTCTTCATTTATTTTAGTCTCATCTTAGTTGCTCTTCTCTGCACTTTTTCCAAAATCCCAACATCTTTTTTGTAATGTGGTGATCAAAACTGGATGCAGTATTCTGGGTGTGGCCTTACTAAGATTTTATAAAGCAGTACTTGTCTTTTGTTTGTTTTTGTTTTGGGTTTTTGTTTTGTTTTGGTACTTGATTGTTTAACTACAAATGGGATAATTATACTCCAGCATCTGCAGTGTGGAAAAAGTAGGTGAGATACTTTGTGAAGATTGTTCCTGTCCAAAAGGAACACCAGCCTTCTTCTCTTATAGCCAGAAAATTTTGTCCATTTATAAAAACCAGATTTTTTTCCTCATAAAAATTCTCCATCTCTTCTGTGTAAAAGCATATTTATAATAATGTATTGATGTTATACTTATATAGGTGAGTGATCAGAGCATGAACAGATTTTCCATAAGGTTAAAGCAAGTTCTCCTTAATTACAAGTACTAGACTTCTTAGAGAGAGCCAGTTTGGTGTAGTGGTCCAAAATACTAGGTTAGAAATAAGAAAACCACAAGTTCAAGTCCAGTCTGAAAAGCATAAAAGCCATCTAGGTGACTTTGGCCAGTCACTCTCCCTCAGCCCTAGAAAAAAGTCAAAGGGAAACCACTGAGAAACTTACAAAGAAAAGTGCAGGGAATTGGTCATGTAGTTGTAAGAATTGAAGGCATCTCAACCCCACCAAAAATATTCAAACTCCAATATCTACAATCTCCATTCAACCCTACAAATATGTGGCCCACTAAACAAAATACAGTCCATTCATAAACAGAACTTCATTTTTAAACTGTAGTTTAAGTACAGATTGTTTTAATCAGAGACCCAATTTGGCATTGTGACTTAAGACTTCAGACCAGAAACCAGGAGACTGTGACTTATAGTCCTACCTTATGCATGAAACTAACTGGGTGATCCCTGGGCAAGTCACTCTTCTCAGCTCTAAGAAGAAGGCAAGAGTTAGGGTAATCTCTGAAAAAATCTTGCCACAAAAACTGCAGGGAGTTATCCAGGCAATTGCCAGGAGTCAGGCCTTACTTCAAGACACCAGAGTGGAAAAGAAAATCAATGAAGCACTTATCAAGAAGCCATATTTTTAAACAAAACAGATGCCTTTCCTTGTGAGTCATTGACTAAGACAATGATGATAAGAGAAGCTTTCAGAGAATCTCAGTAATGCATAGACTCCAAAGGTATTACAAGCTGTTTTCTTTTGGGATTGTGTTAAAGCAACCCTTTTCATCTCTTAATCAAACAGTTTAGTTACTACATGTATTCACTTTTGTAAGTTTAAACCTTTTGAAGAAAGCTGCCTAAGGAACAGCATTGTAATGTATTTCTAAATCTACTTGGCATTAAGCAACACTTCTTCTTTTCTTGCCCCTTTTTATTTTAATTCTTTAAGTTATATTTTG
>NW_015387554.1:7598-19127 GCF_001527695.2 Protobothrops mucrosquamatus
CTCACTGTCAGAAAATTTCTCCTTACTTCTAGGTTGGATCTCTCTTTAACCAGCTTCCATCTATTACTTCTGATGCTTTGGAGAATAAGTCAATCCCTTCTTTTCTGTGACTGCCCCTGGAAGACAGTTATCATGTCTAGACTAGACATACCTAACTCCCTTAAACGTTCATCATATAACATAGCCTCTAGACCCTTTATCATCTTCGTTTCTCTTCTCTATACACTTCTCTATACACTAGAGTCTCGGCATCTTTTTTTGTACCATGGTAACTAGAACTGTACATAGTATTTCAAGTCTGGCCTTACTAATTTGGTTTAAAGTGGTATTATCACTTCCTCTCGTCTTGATGCAATCTTTTTGTTGATGCAGCTCATGACTACATTGGCTTTTTTGGCAGCTGCAGTTCACTGCTGGCTTATACTTAAGCAACAGTTCACAGTTGCAACTGTTGAGACAAGTATCACCTATTTTGTACTTATGCATTTGGCTTTTCCTAAACTAAAATAAATTTTGAATTGTAATTTGATTGCTAAAAAGAATAATTTTATATAAAAAGGGTAGCTCCATATGAGCACTTGAAAGAAACAATGTTTGGACAGGGATAACATCCAAGTAGGAAGTCTGGAGAATTGTCCCAATTGCCATGTTTATTTTTGCCCTGTTTTGTATTGCAGAAGAAAGTTTAAGCAGAGGTGGGCAACTTTATTTAGCTTGGAGCTATGGTTTAAATTTCCCCCTGAACATTTAGTCTTTCTCTGAGGTCTGCACGGAAACATTTCAGTGATATTAAGCTGTTACCTGGAGTTAACATTCCAGCTTTCAAGGCCCTCATATACGCTACCTTGAACTTGTAGAAAAAAAGAGACAACTAATTTGCATGGTATTTATTAGGGTTGTGTTTTCCAGAACTTGTTTTAGCATTAATTGATTAATTGCAACAATGGTCTGGAAATTCAGCTCTTTATAAGGCAACCTTGTCGAGGAATGCGCTTTTAGATGGTGATGAAGGAGTCATAAAACATTTGCTGGAAATCATTCAAAGAATCAACTCCAAGAAAAAGGCTTGCAAACAAAAGGTTATTTAGTCAGTTGTTTCAGTTTTGTCATTTGTGGCAAACAAACTTAAGGATCATAAAATGTGAGGTGAAGGCTAGAAAATGCCTACCAGTTCTCAAATAGATATTGTTTCATCACACTGAAAGAGAATCAAGATTAATAATTCAATTCTGTAAATGCTTTTGTAGTTTACTTAACTTACCAACAATCAAATTTCTGCTAAAGTAAGATTGTCAGAATCCTATGTTCTGTGTGCATGGGATTTCTTATTCTTTTGGGGTTCTGCCATTCTCCTGGGGGGGACGCTTGAGGTGCCAATGTGTATTTGCTTTGCTCTGTCTCTTGCTCTACCCTCTTTGATGTGTTTCTAACAGGGTGAGAATGGAATGTACCTCCAGCCATCTACCTTATCTCCAAGCATGGAAGAAACAATGCAGATACCTAACAGCCTTGGAAGTGGAGCCTTATCACTCTGTTCCCATGGTGTTTTCACACCTGTGGATTGGCCTGTTTGAACCGTCTGGATGGACAGTTAGAGTGGGGTTACTATGGACACTTTTAATTACTTGATTCACGTGGGAAACTCTCAGACAAATTCCTGGTAAGTGGACCCATCACACCCCTCACCAGAACCATAGAACTATTGAGCCCAGGGATGCCGAGAAAGGTAATCCTGAAGGTCCTAGTGGACTCAGGTTGTACCCATTGCCTCATAAGCCCAACCTTGGTGGGGAACCTAGGAATCCCGGTGAGGAGGCTGAAGAAGCCTATGCCATGCGTTGGACCCTCCTCACATGGAGGCATTTCCTAGAAGGGAGTAAAATCCCCTTCCAGGTATGGACTGACCACAAGAACCTTGAAGTCTTAAAAAACCACAGAAAACTGTCACCAAAACAAGCGAAGTGGTCTGAACACTGGTTTAACTTTACTAATTTCTTAGCAGCGGTTTTTTCAAGGTTGCCACAGTATAACAACACCAAAACAAAAGTGGTGGACCCCTTCATGCCATCTAAACAATTAGCAGCTCCAGTAACCACACACTTGCAAGCAAAGAAACTAAAGCCCCTAGGTAGTGAAGCAGGAATGGACTTCAGACAGGCTTTGGAAACAGATGAATGGTTCCTGGGACATAAGAACCTCTGCTCGATGGATGATGGACTGCCTTAAGTGGGTGGAAAATTATATGTGCCCAAAGCCCAGAGACTGAAATTTATGCAACTATGTCATGATTCAAAGATGGCTGGACATTTTGGGTTTGTAAAAATGCTCCATCTAGTAAAGAGACAGTTTTGGTGGCAGTCCATAAAGAAGGACTTTGAAAGCTATGTGACTAGTTGCCCCATCTGTGCAGCAGCAAAACGAAGACAGGGTAGAATGCTGGGGCTATTGCAGGTGGTAGCAAGCCCATCAGCACCTTGGTGGGAGATTTCCATGGATTTTATCGTGGAATTACCAGAGAGCACAGGGAACATGATCATTTGGGTGGTGACTGTTCTCCAAACAGGTGCATTTCATCCCGTGCACCAATATTCCTCTGGCAAAGACTCTAGTGAAGATGTTTGTATAACATATCTATTGATTACATGGGCCCCCGCAATGCATAATTTCAGACAAGAGGGTGCAATTCACTTCACAGTTTTGGAGAGCATTTTTGGATTTCCTGGGGACTTCCCAGGACCTTTCATCTAGTCATCATCTGCAAATGAATGGTGGGACAGAATGTTCGAACTCTATTGGAACAATATTTGAGATGCTTTATTAATTATCAACAAGACAATTAGACCAATCTGCTTTCTTTCGCAGAAGTGGCTTACAACAATGCTGTTCACTCCAGCACAGGCTACACCCCATTCCAGCTTGCAACTGGACAAAGCTTCAACTCAATGCCTGAATTGCCAGTCAATGAACCCATCATCCCCTCCTTAAAGCATTGGATCACACAACTTCAAAATACATGGTCAGTAGTGAGAAAAGCATTAGACGAGGCTAGGGAAGCATATAAAGTGCAGGCAGATAAGAAGCGGGTCAAACCAAAACCATTTAAAGTGGGAGAGAAAGTACACTTATCCACAAAGTACTTAAAGTCTTCACAACCATCAAAGAAATTAGGACCAAAATACATAGGACCATTCCCCATAAAAAGAATTATTAACCCAGTAACTGTAGAATCAGAACTCCCCAAAACGTTAAGACAAGTTCACCCGGTATTTTATTGTAGCTTGTTAAAATGTGAACTAAACTCATCCCTAAGGCCAGCTGCAGTTCCCCCTTCCCCACCTATCATGGTAGAGGGAGAACAGCATTTTGAGATCAGAGAAATCCTGGATTCCAGGAAACACCATGGGTTAACCCAATACCTAATAGCTTGGAAGAATCTTCCCTCTTCTCAAAATGAGTGGGTTCATAAACGATACATTAGAACCCCTGGGTTGTTAAAAAAGTTCCACTCCCAATACCCTGATAAACCCAACTAATATATTTGTAATTTTTCTCCTTGTTTTATTTTCTTTCCCTCCAGATGGATCTCTCATTTTTTTTAAGAGGGGTGGCATGTCAGAACCCTATGTTCTCTGTGCATGGGATTTCTTATTCTTTTCGGGTTCTGCCATTCTCCTGGGGGAGAGTGGGAAGCTTGAGATACCAATGTGTATTTGCTTTGCTCTGTCTCTTGCTCTATCCTCTTTGATGTGTCTCTAACTAGGTGAGAATGAAATGTATCTCCGGCCATCTGCCTTATCTCCAAGCACGGAAGAAATGGCGCAGACACCTAACAGCCTTGGAAGCAGTGCCTTATCACTCTATTCCCACAGTGTTTTCACATCTGCGGATTGGCTTTTTTGAACCGTCCGGATGGACAGTTAGGGTGGGGTTACTATGGACACTTTTAATTACTTGATTTGCCTGGGAAACCCTCAGATCCTGCCTTCTATTCCTGCTGTCAACACCTCCCAATAAAAGTTCCTTTTGAAATGATGCCGTTTCAAGAGTTCTGCTTTCTTGGGAAAACTGATTGAGGTGAGTCCTTACAAAGATGTTTAACAAGAAACTGTTTTTATTCAGAAACTTCTACAACCTTGTCTGATCATTGATATGTGTTCTCAGAACCACACACTATTGGTTATGTTCCAGATGTTAATGCTTATTCCTAGAATACCAACCAGCATCCTATCCCTTTCTTTTCCTTGCAGTCCCGATCTGGATTGGTCCCTTCCTGATAGATTAGATCATGGCAGTGCAAAGGGCAGGTATGCAGAGTCAGACTTAATTCAAGACCACAATAAAGGGGCAAAGGCTTGAAAAACATATACTGTACATCCCTATGCTGAAACTCCTCAACAGGTTTAAAAAGACCCAAAGATGCTTTTTCACAAGGCAACTGAACTTTCTTGTTGTTCTTTGAAAATGTTTCTCTTCTCAGCCAAGAAGCTTCTTCAACTAGACTAAACTGGCTCTCTTTTTTCACCATCAGCCATATATTGGAACAGCATGCATTGTATTGACATGAATTGACAACTATTGTAAATTTATCCATAGTTTTAGAGGAGCTGTCCTAATATGGTGGGTCAGATCTGCATATAAATCCGGATTGCTTATGGACAGTCCCTCTGGAGATAGCACACAAGACCTGTATACTTACAGTCTCAGTTGTCTTTTGTCAAACCACCTATTTTGGGTGCCTGCTCTGAGCTACAGCTTAGCACCAGCTATGTCACACTGCCTATTCTTGATGAGGGAGATGAGAATGGCTGGTGAATTTCACATTGCAGGCTGTTTTGTTGGTGCAATAAAACCACAACTACACAGTAGCTGCCCAAGGCTTGGCGATTCCAATACAAATTAGCTTTGTAAATGTATCTAAAGGTCCACCAGCATCACCCTGAGTGGTTCCTTTCATTCCAGCTTCTATAAAACAGAAGAATATAATAAAAGAGCCGCTATGATTTTCTTAAGAAAATATTTCTTCTGTTTCATCGATTTTGACCCTAACCTTCCAATCTCAACTAAATTGTTGGAGAAATAGCCTGTATTATTAGATTTGCATTTGACAAAGTCAGGCTGACAAAGGACATGAATGATTAAACAGAACATTAAAAAAAAAAAAACCTATCTCCCTCACATCAAATGTATGACAGGGCATCTATGTTGAAAGAATAATTAGTTATTTTGGAAAGGAAGGTGCTGCCCTCTGCTGACTAAAGTAAACATGTTTAACTTTTAAAGTATATAGTATACTAATTCACATTACAGCTGCTATCTTTTGAAACAGATATTGCAAATATTCACAGACATTTGCAACCACAAACATGTGGTTGGGCCAGCCACTCAGGGGGCATTAATGTTTCTTATGAATACATGGTAGGTGCACAATATTCTTTTTGGCTAATGGATTTTTAATAGCTGAGGGTTAGATGGTGACCTCAGTGCAACACCAGACCTCATCCCCGCCCCCCCCCAAAAAAAACTCTGAACGAAAAGCAAATAAAACCAGAACAAAACAAAAACAAAACCAGAACAAAACAAAACAAAAACAAAAACTCAGTGATGAAGTTCAATTGTAATATTAACTAATCGGATATGCATTTAAGACAAAGGTTTAAGAAATTCAATTGGATCACTGGATATTATTTACTGTCTCCTTAAACAAGACCCTTCATAAGATGGTTTGAAGGTCTATAGGAACTAATTCCTAAGGCTGGAGATGCCACATAAAAGCTCAGATTGAATTCTCTCCAGCAGGATTGCTCTTTAGTAGAAGAGCTCGTTAGTCCAAACAAGCAGAATTCTAAAAAGAGAGATCCGCACCTGGAGAACAATGTCCACCTTTATTCTTTTTATTAACAAATCAAATTTCTCATACTCCTTCCTCCTCCTATTTTCCCCACAACAGCAACCTATGAGGTAAGTTGGACTGGGAAAGTGACTGGCCTAAGGCCACTCAGATGGCTTTCACAGCTAAGGCAGGATTAGAACTCACAGTCTCTCGGTTTCTAATCTGGTACCTTAATCACTAAACCAAACTGGCATTGGCAAATAACTAGGAAACAGCAAATCATTTGTAAATGATATAAAGAATATGATAAATCATAAAGAATATGACAAATCACTTGGTCACATTCTTTAGATACGGAGAAATGAGTTTCAATTTAAATTATAATCACTATTTATAAATATCGAGTCCTTGGTGCTCTCTGAGCTTGGTTGTGTGCTTGCAGACATTTCATTACCCAACTAGGTAACATCATCAGTGTGAATCAGTGTAGGTTTTGCTTCCTGTTTATGTGCAGTAGCTTTTATAGATGTATTGTGTATATCTGTAAATGTCTGTCTTTTGGGGTATTGCTTTTTCTTAATGTCATTCCTGGTGTGTGGCAATGATTATAGTATAATAATATGTATTATATATAATTCATGCCTATAATGTTGCTGATTTGTGATGCCAGCCCAGACATGGCCCATTCTGTGCTTCCAGATCTTTCCTTGCCTTGTTTTTTATAGGTAATTTACTTTGGTTGAGGTAAAGTATTGTGTAGTGGGCTTCAGTAGGCAAGGAGCAGACCAGTATAGTTACAACGTTATTTATTGACTCAAACTAGAACTGGAGAACTGCAGGCAATTGCCTGTAATTTATACTCTGAGCTCATAGGGTTTAACCAATCACAATACTTGAAAAACCCGCCCAAATATGAATGTACAAAGTTTCCCTCCAAAACAGTTGGAGTTAACAGTAAGGATCATCTAAAGGTTAGTTTCATTTTAGCTTCACAAGCAGTTGGAATTAAGTTAGTTTCACTTTAGCAGGGATTAACACAACTTTATATATATTCAATACATAACACCCCTTTCCCCTAGGATAGTTATCATCCTCAGTCTGTTCAGTATTCATAGTCTTTGAGAGAGGCCAGAGGCAGATCATGGTTGACTGCCGCAATGTTATTGGAGAGTCCTGTTCAAGTGGAGTATTGTCCATCTTCAGTTGGACAGAGTCGTGATGGCCTTTTAGGTTGCCCGTGAGTGGCGGTGGCTCTACGGCCCTTCGTATCTCCGTTTCCCCAGAGGCAGCCATGGGTGATGTAGGCAAACTCGGAGGGAAACAGTTATCTTGTGTGTATGATAAAACCTCGGGATCCTCACCCGGGACTGGCCCGGCCTGCTGACGCCATAACTGATCAATGTGGCATCTGACCATACGATCATTTTCCAGAATAACCTCATATGAGGTTATTCTTAGTTACCCTAGCTGCCACCCAAGGTGCCCCACTTCCATAGTTCCTGGCCCAGACCAATTCACCCAGCTGTAAGTTCCTGGGGGGCTTTGGTTGAGCCCTCTCTGCCACTACTCTGTCTGGGTGAAGTTGGTCGAGCTTTGTGGTGAGCCAGCGGTCCCAACTCAGCTGCACTGGGCTGAGACCTGTTGCTGTACTGGGAGTTGTATGTTGACACAGGAGGAAGTTAACCAGGCGGTGATTCCAGTCCCCAGTTGTCATCCGCTTGACCGCCTCCTTTGTGGTCCTGACCATTCATTTGGCCTGACCGTTGGTCACGGTGTGGAATGGAGCAGATGTTACGTGCCAAATCATGTTGGCATTGAGGAAAGATTGAAACTCTCCTGCTGTGAATAGTGCCCCGTTGTTGGACACGATTACATCTGGCAGACCATGTGTGGCAAACAGCCGGCGCAACTCTTGGATGACCCTGGTTGTTGTCATCGATGAGACTGGTGCCACTTCCAACCACTTGGAATAACTGTCTACTACAATTAGGAACACCTGCCCTTGAAAGGGGCCCACAAAGTCAATATGCACACAAGACCATGGGGTGTGCATGGTCTCCCAGCGGTGCACTGGTGCTTGTGGCATCTCCGGTCAGGTTTCCTGGCAAGCCTGGCAACTCCTTACTTGATTCTCAATGTCCTTGATTCTCAATGTCAGGCCTGGCCACCACAAGTAGCTCCTGACTAGAGTCTTCATTCAAACAATTCCTGGGTGCCCCTCGTGTAAGGAATCCAGCATCCTGGAGCAAAGACTGGGTGGAATGATGACCCTGCTGCCCCACAGCACACATCCCTTGTGGGCCCACAGTTCATTTTTCCAAGAAGTGTAGTGATGGAACTCAGGGCCTGGCCGGGTCTCTGGCCATCCCCTTAACACCCAGTTGAGAATGCAGCTAAGCATTCTCTCCATGGTGGTTTCAGCTGCAATGTCCCCTGCATGTAGGGGGGCTTCAGGCAGGTTCTGCATCGCCAGGATACAACAAGCTGGGGCTGGGTCCGGATCAGTCTGCGGTAGAGGCAGTCGGCTGAGAGCATCAGCATGGCCCATTTCCTTACCCAGCTTGTGGACTAGCCAGTACGAGTATGCAGCTATGAAAATGGACCATCATAGCATTCGCGGTGACAGGATCTGCAGTGTCTGTCTATCTGCTGTGAAGAGACCAAGCAGAGGTTTGTGGTCTGTAAAGATGGTGAAGGTTCGTCCATATAAGAAGTCGTGGAACTTCTTAATACCAGCCACTATGGCGAGGGCTTCCTTGTCTATCTGGGCATAGTGTCTTTCAGCCGATCATAACGTTCTAGCATAGTATGCGATGGGGGCCTCTCTACCATCTGGCATCCTGTGGCTTAGTACTGCCCCAATGCCATATGTAAAGAATCACAGGCTAGTGTTACCGGTAGGTTTTCATTGAAATGAGCTAGGATGGAGTCCGATGATAACAATGATTTTACCACCTTGAACGCTTTGTCTTGAGTGCGCGACCAGACCCAGGGCATTTTTTTGTCCAGTAGGCAGTGTAGCCTTATGTGGTAAGAAGGAATGGTAAAAATTGAGTAAGCCCAGGAATGTTTGTAGCTCTCATTTGGATTTTGGTGTGGGGGCTTGCTGAATTGCCTTTAGCTTTTCATCAGATGGGTCGATTCCAGCAGCATCGATGTGGAAACCCAAGAATTCTGTGGATTCCACACCGATCTGGTACTTTTCCTTTTTGAGTTTTATGCCTGCCTCGCGGAAACGTTGGAGTACTGCACAGAGACATTCTGCCAGGAGTGCCGCTGATTCCCCCTCAATCAGGATGTCATCAAAATACGGGCAGATGCCGGGAATGTTCTTCAGTGTTCCTTCCATAATACTTTGGAACAACCCTGGTGCTATGCTTACCCCAAATTGCAAGCGGCGCACTCGGAATGCACCTCTGTGTGTGATGATTGTTTGTGTGTCTGTGGTAGCGTTGTCTACCAGTAGCTGCTGGTAAGCCTGGGTGAGATCTAACTTAGTAAAGATTCAGCCTCCCTGGAGCGAAGCAAGGATGTGGCTCACTACTGGTACAGGGTAACCATGTTGCTGTAGTGCCTTGTTTATGGTGCACTTGTAGTCTGCGCAGATGCGGACATCCCCGTTAGGCTTAACTGGGGTCACTATTGGAGTCTTCCAGTGGCTACAGTCCACTGGTTGGAGCACTCACTGCTGTACCAACTTGTCTAGTTCTGCATCAATTTTTGGCTTCAATTCAAAAGGAACCCTGCACGGTTTTTATCGGATTGGAGTTACTGCTGGATCGAGGTTGAGTGAAATGGGCGCCCCTTTGTATTGTCCCAAGTCTGTGCTGAATACGTCAGCATATTGTTGGCATACTGCTGCTAGATCAGCTATTTGTGTTCAATATATGCCCGTCACCCTGATGCCCAGGGCCTCGAACCAGTCCAGTCCTATGAGGTTGGTGCGCGGTCCCTCTATGACCACTATGGTGAGGGGACCCTCAAACTCTCTGAATTGTACTCTAATGGTAGCTTCCCCCCTTACGGGAACATGACAATTCTGGAAGTCCGTTAGCACTAAGCTCGATGATTTGAGCGGAACCCGCCATCGGCTATGTTTGCAAATGTGGTCAAATGTCCTGGAGGAGATAATGGACATGGCTGATCCAGTATCTAGCTCCATGGAGCATGGGACCCCTTGCAGTCTTAGTTGGAGTCTTATCTTTTCTTTGATGAAACGTTGGGCCCCTGTGCGTTGGATGCTATGCCTTCTTGAGCAGTATTCAACTCTGTTCTGTCCTGGGGGCCATTTCCCCTTGTGCTGCTGTGTCGCAGGTTTCATTTCCCGCTGACGACCTCTGCAAACTCTGGCAAGGTGCCCTTGCTTTCCACAGGCATGGCATACTGCTGTGTGGAATCTGCACTGTCCTCTTTCATGCTGCCCCCCGCAGCTTGTGCAGCTCTGAGGGGAAGTTGTTTGCTCTGTGGAGTGTGGCCATCTGGGTGGCTCTCTATGCAAACAATTGATTTCTTCACTCTCACTGGCCTCACCCGAGCCTTCTGCGGTCTCTTGGTGAATCGCTGTGGGGCTGGTGTGTTTTAGGTGGCCATAGAGTCTTCATTGCCTCTCCAGCAGCCTCTTCCGCTATGACTTCCTTCAATGCATCTTGGAAAGTCAGTTTTTCTATGGCGAATAGGCGCTGCTGTAATTCTCTATTATGCAGGCTGCAAACGAGCCTGTCTCTGAGACCGTCTTCCAGGTCAGGGAACCCGCATTGGTGCAAAGCTTGTCAAAGGGCTGCCACAAATTCTGCTGCAGATTCCCCGGATCTCTGCTCACGTTGCTCGAATGCATGGCGCCAGGCGATTACTGAGAGTTTCGGCTCAAAATGTTCCCTTAATTTTTTCTTGAGGTCTGCATAGGCCACAGTCTCTATACTTGCCAGTGCTATCAGGTTTTCAGCGGTATGAAATGTGGCTTGTCCGCAGACACATAGTAAGGTTGCCACCTTCAGGCCATCGTCTGTGATCTGGTTAGCCCAGAGATAGTTGTCTACTCGGGAGACGTATGAGCTCCACTGTTCCGGATGAGTAAAATTGAACTCATTGAGCCTTCCCAATTTAGCCATTTTGGGGAGCCCCTGTGGTGCTGGTTAATGCCTGTACGGCTGCCTCAGGTATACCTGTGCCTCCAGTGTGTCTTACTGGCAGGCAGGGCAGGGAGCGTGGTCCCACCAGGGCTCTTTACCTGGTCTGACACCCAGTGATTTCAGTGTGCCTCCAGTGTGGCTTACTGGTAGGTGGTGGGTGAAAACTAGGGCTGCCGGGGGTCTTTACCCAGCCTATCACCCAGTGATTTCAGTCTCTTGGTTAGCAGCAGTTCTCTCCTCTGCAGCATCCCATCCTCATCGCCACTATTGGTTTTTTTGGTTTTTTTTTAATTTATTTTTTATTTTTCCAAACTCTCCCCTATACATATACTGTGATATTTATCAGATATTAACATACATTCTTTTTACATTCTTATATATAAAATACTTTTAATGAAATAAATACATGCACATGACTTTTGGTGTTGCTCGCCCATTTCCCCTTTTACTGCATCCCCACTCCTTCTTCTCTACCTTCTTTCTCCCTTCCTTCTCTTTCTTCCCTACTTCCCTCTTCTTCCTCTCCTCTCCTCTTCTCTTTCACCACTCTCTCCTTCAACCTTCCTTCCT
>NW_015387554.1:22528-35022 GCF_001527695.2 Protobothrops mucrosquamatus
CAAATTATGTCCATTTTTAGTTTCCCCAGTTTATTTAGTGTTCTTTTCCTTTTTATGGTCGAGTTTAATCCATTTATATTTATCGAGATTATTTTTATCTCTTCTTCCATGATTATTTATTTAAGGTTTTAGCTGATCTCGTCATTCTCATCTCTCTTTGTTCTTTTGCCTCTTTTGCCCTTGCTCCTTCTACCAATGCACTTTCCTTCTGTTCTTTGCTATACTCACCCTGTTGTTTCTCTATCTGATCTCCTTGATGTCTAATTCCTCTTTCCCCTCTCAGCCTTTCTTCTTCTTGCTGTCCAAAGTAGTGATCATAAAAAAGCTCTGTTTTCTCTAATGTGTCTAGTCTGTGTCTCTGTTCTTGCCAGTTTACCATTACTCCTTCTGGTATTAACCATCTAAAATTTATCCCTTTTTCAATTAAGACTTTTGTCAAAAATTGATACTCCTTTCTCAAGTCTCTCACGCTTCTTGGAATCTGCTTTATTATCACTATCTCTCTTCCTTTATATTTTATTGTGACATTTCTCAGTTTCTGTAATATATCTGCCCTTAGTGCTTTCTTAGTAAACCTTATATGGACCTCTCTGGGAAGCTTATTTCTCGTTGCATATCTAGTATGTATTCTAAATATCTCATCTATATCATTAATTATCTTTTCCTTTGTTTCCTCCAGTGCTTCTGCTAATATTTCTGCCATCACATCTGCTAAATTCTCTCCCTTTTCTTCTTCAACATTTTGAAATCTTAAGTAATAATCAGCCGTCCACCGTTCTCCAAAACAAAAAAAAGGTTCTGTGTTAAATACAATTAATGTCTCACTTCTTATCAGTGAGCCCAGCAGATGTTGTTCAAGGTCACTTAGTCTTCTGCTTTAGAAGGAAGCTGAAGAAAAAAAAGCAACTCACTTAAAGGAAAAAGCAAACAATTTCCAACAGTTATTTACTCTCAACTCAGTTCTATTAGTCCAATTGTTTCCAGTAGGCTTTTTAAATTCCCCAGTCTTTACATTGATTTATTGCCTTCAGCTTTTTTTTTTCACCGCTGAAATTCCAGAGGAGGAAACAGGAGCAGCTTAAGGATCTGCTCCTCCCCCCTTTTCTCCACGGCTTCAAATTCTTCTTATTCACCTCCCAGCATTTCCAGCATTTAAGAGAGAAAGTTTTCCTCCTTTTTACAAACGCTTTATAAGCTCACCCAGGCGATCCTCAAATTTTACTTTCTGATTCTTGGAAGCGAACACCGGCTTGTGACAGCTTGCAATGGCTGTCTGAAAGCTGCTGGTCTGGGAAGCTTCCGTTCGGCTCTCCAGGAGATTGCGATCCCTCCTCTGCTGCCAAACTATCCTTCCCTTCTTCACTGTCGCTACAGAACAGCTCTGGTCTGTCTAGGAATAGGCAGACCTCCCCAAACAGCTGAAAAGAAACGATTCCTAGGGAGCCCCCAAGGAATACGTTGTGCCACCGAGATGTTCACTCCTCCCCCCCCACATTGGCTATTTCCCAACAAATGCGAGATAGGCCCTGGCCTAACTTTTGAAGGAAAGGTCGGATCCGGAAAACACAGGTTTTTTATTGTTCCCCAACCTGTGGGAAACCTGAATATATGTATACTTTTCAAATTTGAGGTCAGTTTCAAATTTTGACTTTTCATGATTATTTGGCTATTTCCAAAAAATGCGAGATAGGCCCTGGCCTAACTTTTGAAGGAGAGGTCGGATCTGGAAAACACGTTTTTTCTTGTTCGCCAACCTGTGGGGAACCTGAATATATGTATACTTTTTGAATTTGAGGTCAGTTTCAAATTTTGACTTTTCATGCTCAATTGGCTATTTGCCAACAAATGCGACATAGACCCTGGCCTAACTTTTGAAGGAGAGGTCGGATCTTGAAAACACAGGTTTTTTCTTGTTCGCCAACCTGTGGGGAACCTGAATATATGTATACTTTTTGAATTTGAGGTCAGTTTCAAATTTTGACTTTTCATGCTCAATTGGCTATTTGTCAACAAATGCGACATAGACCCTGGCCTAACTTTTGAAAGAGAGGTCGGATGCGGAAAACACATGTTTTTTCTTGTTCCCCAACCTGTGGGGAACCTGAATATATGTATACTTTTTGAATTTGAGGTCAGTTTCAAATTTTGACTTTTCATGCTCAGTTGGCTATTTGCCAACAAATGCCAGATAGACCCTGGCCTAACTTTTGAAGGACAGGTCGTATCCGGGAAACACATTTTTTTCTTGTTCCCCAATTTGTGGGGAACCTGAATATATGTATACTTTTCGAATTTGAGGTCAGTTTCAAATTTTGACTTTTCATGCTCAATTGGCTATTTGCCAACAAATGTGACATAGACCCTGGCCTAACTTTTGAAGGAGAGGTCGGATCGGGAAAACACAGGTTTTTTCTTGTTCCCCAACCTTTGGGGAACCTGAATATATGTATACTTTTCGAATTTGAGGTCAGTTTCAAATTTTGACTTTTCATGCTCAGTTGGCTATTTGCCAACAAATGCGACATACACCCTGGCCTATCTTTTTAAGGACAGGTCGGATCCAGAAAACACATGTTTTTTCTTGTTCCCCAACCTGTGGGAAACCTGAATATATGTATACTTTTCGATTTTGAGGTCAGTTTCAAATTTTGACTTTTCATGCTCAATTGGCTATTTGCCAACAAATGTGACATAGACCCTGGCCTAACTTTTGAAGGAGGGGTCGGATCGGGAAAACACAGGTTTTTTCTTGTTCCCCAACCTGTTGGGAAACTGAATATTTATTTATTTATTTATTTATTTATTTGATTTGTATCCCGCCCTTCTCCTTTCCGGACTCAGGGCGGCTGACAGCCTTATAAAACCAATATTACAGTAGATATCAATTTAAAACCAAATTAAAAGGAAATATTTGCAATGGCCTAATAATTAAAATTTCCCTTAAAATCCCCAGTAAAATTCCCTAGGCCAATCCCGCTTGTTGGAAAAGCCATGTCTTTAGGGCGCGGCGGAAGGAGGGGAGATCCGGGATCACCCGGATCTCTGGGGGTAGTTCGTTCCAGAGGGTGGGGGCTCCCACCGAGAAGGCCCTCCCCCTGGGGTCACCAGCCGGCACTGTCTGGCTGACGGCACCCTGAGGAGACCCACTCTGTGGGAGCGTACTGGCCGATGGGAGGTAATCTGCGGCAGAAGGCGGTCTCGGAGATATCCAGGTCCGATGCCATGGAGCGCTTTGAAGATGATGACCAACACCTTGAAGCGCACCCGGAAGGCCACCGGCAACCAGTGCAGCTCGCGCAGCAGNGAGCAGGCCGACCACCAGCTGGCCCAGCCCAAGGGAGGTAAGGCACCCGCCGGAAAAGGGGGAAAAATGGCGGACAAAAAAATGGCGGACAGCCTTGCTTGGCGACCCCCATGAAATGGTCGATCGACCCCAAATGGGGTCCCGACCCACAGGTTGAGAACCACTGCCTTAACCATTCACAATACTTGGAAAAAACCCCTAAATATGAATGTTCAAAGTTTCCCTTCAAAACGTTGGAGTTAACAGTCAGGGTCTTCTAAAGGTTAGTTTCATTTTAGCTTCACAAGCAGTTGGAGTTAAGTTAGTTTCACTTTAGCAGGGATTAATACAACTTTTTATATATTCAATACATAACATAAAGCCCTAATAACGTTCATGTCAGTCAGAGCAAAGGAACAGCTTCATTTCACATGTAGAGCCTGTTCTTTGAATTATGCTGTTAATGTAATATTTTTGAAGCCAGGAAAATCTTATGAGTATTGATTCTAAAAGATAACCACTTGGAGTTGGAAGGAACTCAGTGTCTTGGGGGATGGGGGATACATTGCAGAGTTTGGAAGCTTTCAGCTGTGATAGATAGACCCATTTCAAACATTTTCACAGTACATGAAATGCTTTCAAGCAGTCTTCAGAATCAATCAATACCAGTATGATTTTTAAGAGCTTCTTCCCATTTCAGAATAAAAGGAGTTATGATCTGTCAGTATCACGAAGGGAAAACAGTTCAAGGCTGAAATGAGGTCAGACAGAAAGGCCTGACTTTCTGTAACTGACTTTCTATAAAAGTGAAGAAAAATTGCTTTTAAAATACAGTGAGATTGATACTGTAAATCTTTTTTTAAAAATATCTCTTAGAGCTCTGTTGGCTTAAACAAATGATGCTGGCTCACCTTATGGTAAATCTAATGTCCTGATTTTATCAGCACCTTTCATTTGATAAAATAAACTATTTTCCAATGAATTCTAAGCCATTAATATGTGTACACCACATAGTCATTATGGGTTTCAGGAAAATTAAAGCTTCTGGTATTGTCAGGAAAGCTGATGATCTTTTAAAGCAGGGGTCTTCAAATTTGGCTCTTTTATGACTTATGGACTTCAACTCCCAGAATTCCTCAGCCAGGCAAGCTGGCTGAGGAATTCTGGGAATTGAAGTCCACAAGTCATAAAAGGGCCAAGCTTGAAGACCCCTGTTTTAAACTCACGCTAACATTGGGCTCTTCACATACAATAGAAGTGTAAATACCAAGTTGCCACTACAGCAGTCTTTTGGGAGAAGAAATGTGGTGGAGTTGATCCCCTTGTGATTTTTTTAAAAAATTATGTGATATTTCTCTTCATTTTTCCTCCATGTAGCTGTATTTTTCCACCAGCCTTTGAAATTAGTTGTCATAAATCCTACATGGACTTGGCAACTTGAAAACTTGTGGACTTCAACTCCCAGAATTCCATGGCTGGCTGAGGAATTCTGGGAGTTGAAGTCCACAAGCCTTCAAGTTGCCAAGTTTGGAGACCCCGGATGTAGAGCTAAGTTGGCAATGTTTTTAAGCAATAACATCTGTAAACTCAGACAGTAAAAGCAAGATAGGACGAACACTAAGCATTGGAAGCATGATATATTTGAACATTATGTTCTGGAGTTTGGATTTCAGTTTATTTCATAATTTAAATTTGGCATTAACATAAGAAAAGTTGGTTATGAGTCAAAAATCCCATGTTACTGATCACACATCAACAGCTGTGGGAGATCTAATTTGTCATCATCATCATCATCATCATCAAATCCTTATTCAGTCATAGACCAACATGTAGAATATAGAAATCACAGTTAATAGGAATAAAACACAAAAGAAAGGAGATGTATGTATGGGTATGTATTTGAGTATCTATATAGATTATCTATCTATCTGTCTGTCTGTCTGTCTGTCTGTCTGTCTGTCTGTCTGTCTGTCTGTCTGTCTGTCTGTCTGTCTATCTATCTATCATCTATCTATCCCAGAGTTCCCCAATGTTTCCAGTTTTGTGGACCTGTGGAGGGCAGAGGGTCCCTGCGAGCAGCCAGCAAGCATGCGCATGCAACTCCATTTGCATGAGCAGTGTGCACGTACACCTGCCGCTCACTTACATGGAGCGTGAGTGCTTGCCCACTGCTTGTGCAACTGAGGATGCACATGTGTGTGTGCATGCTCAACAGTCATTTCCATGGCTCGGTTGCAAACCCCTCACAGCCCACTAGTGGGTCCCGGCCCACAGGTTGGGGACCCCTAATCTATCCAGTTATCATCTAGCTATCTGGATATCCGGCTATCTAGCTATCATCATCAAGGGTTAGAATCAATCCTACTGTGTAAAGTGCAGACTACGGAGCAGTTTTTGGTAGTAGATGGAGAGATGGAGTCATATCATAGGACCAGATTCAGGTCTGATATAATTTGAGACAAAGTGCTTTGAGTCTGACAATCATAGGAAGGTAATAGTTTGGTATTGGATCCTTCAGCATGGAAACTCACTGCATGACTTCGGCCCTGTCATGCTGTGGTAGCCCAATTTACCTCATAAGGTGACTGTCAGGAATAGGAAGGAATGTTGTGTTTGCCACCTTGAATTCCTGAAGGTGGAAAATCAATCAAATAAATAAATAATATATTGTTATTATAATTATTAAGTGAAAATGACAGGCCTAGAAGTTCTATCATGTGGACCACACAATCCTAATGACAATGCTGCAAGAATCCAACAGAAATTTCTTTTTCAAGAATTACATTAAAAAACCGTGTAAAATGTTGTGGAGAAAAATGAGGTAGGATAGGATATAGATTCAGGAATAAATCTGAGTCCTTCAATATATGGCACTGATGTCCAATGGAACATAGAAAAATATTATCAGTGTATTGCAAGAGAGAAAGGCAAAATATATTTCTCCAATGTTTGCCGAGAGAAAAAGAGGTTCTACTCAAACTCTTTTGGAACCATGGCTGATTGCAAAAGCCACAACAGTTGAATTTACCCATAATGTTACCCAACTGAGCAACTATTGTATGTTATGGGATGCAATTCTTTTAAAAAAATTGCTATCAGTATTATTGCTATTACTATCTAACCAATTAATGCAATTTATTACTTTTTTTCAAGGCAGTATATATATTGAATGTTGACAGCTTGAGTTAACTGCAAATCTTGAAAATTATTTACAATAATAAAAAAAATATTTCATTCCCAAGTTTATATTCCTTCCACAAAAAATCCCATGTTTTTTCATCTATGTTTGTAATATTTGCTTCAAAGGAGAAGCATAGTTGAAATTCAGAGACACAAAAGCAGGGAAATCACAATTTGGTTGGAACCAGGCAAGTAAATGGGGTTAAAATAATTCCAGGCCTTGGTGGGTAACTGTGTCTTATTAGCTTGCAACTTGAGAAGTTCTGATTCATTTATGTACTGCTTGATGCATATCACCAAATACTATTGCTCTGACATATTATGCCCATTTCAAAGAAAGGTACATTTGACCAGGAGATTGCATTTGGAGATTCTTGCTTTTGCAGTCAGTAGTGCTGATGTTGTTACCTAGTTGGGTAATGAAACATCTGCAAGCAAACAACTAAGCTCAGACAGCACCAAGGACTCAATGGTTTAACCCCGAGCTATGTACTGTGTAGTCTCCATTATTGAAGACTGGTTTTTTTTTGCATATTCTCCAGCAAATCTGAGAATATTGTGTTTTGTTTGGAAAAAAGACCATCAGATCTTCAAAAATACTGCTCCCAAAGGAATTGCCAGCATTTGTTATTTCCGTAGGTGACACAAAATATTATCCTGAAAGGACAAAGAGTTGCAATAGCTGGTTTTCCAATAAAGACATGGTGTAAGGACCCACCTCACTTTACATCTTAAGAAGACAGAACTCTTGGAATATCTCTTCCAACAGGCATCTTTATTAAGAGAAAATGATTTCAGGCGTTCTAGACAGGATCTGAGGGATCAACCCCTATCATTCAATGTTTTAAGTGTTCCCAAGCAGCCCCCACCCCACAGTCCTTCCAGGTGACGATCACTCATCCTCTCTTTTCCCAGATCCCAGGAGTTACATTGTTCCACCCCTTTTCCCTCATTGCTGGCAAAAGGGAGACTTCAGAGAGAGAGAGAGTAGATGAAAGGTGATGGCCATATTGTTATGGTCAGTCCTCTTGATGAGAATCAACATCCAGTCCTTTGTAGTTTAAATGAAGGAAGTGAGAGTCATAAAAACCCCTTGCTCCCTCCTCCCCTTTCGTAGTTTGACAGAATCCACAGAGAGTAAGAAATGGGGTTTTTTTCAGAGTAGGTAGCTAGAAATGAAATATAATTGGATTCTGACACATGGCTTATCTATATCATGCTGATTACATCCCCAATGATCACAGAGGTAGATTTGAGCTAAATAATTGCAACCCAACTCCAGTGTCTTCTGGCTATTTTGGGTTGAAAGGGAAACCTCCTTTAACTGTAGAGATATGTGATGGAGACAAGTGTTCCCAACCCTTGACTATGGTTAAATGTCAGTTACCCATATTCCCCAGAGAGTGTGGAAGTTACTGAAAATTCTGAAGTTAAGTCTATATACTGTATCTAGCAGTGCTCCAAGTTGGAAAACAGTGATGTATAGGTTGTCTCTTGCCTTGCAAATATCCTCAGGGCCTCATGGCTGATAAGCAACAAGTGAACTATAGTACTACAGGTAACCCCCAACCTACAACTGTTCATTTAGTGACTGTTCAAAGTTACAACGGCATTGGAAAATGTGATTTATGATCGTTTTTAATAGTTATTACCTTTGCAGCATCCCCATGATCATGTGATCAAACTTCAGCTGCTTGTCAACTGGTTCCTATTTATGACCTTTGCGGTATCCCAGGATCATGTGATCCCCTTTTGCGACCTTCTGACAAGCAAAGTCAATGGTTAACAACCAGTTTACTAACTTATCAACTGCAGTGATTCACTTAACAGCTGTGGCAAGAAAAGTCGTAAAATGGGGTAAAACTCACTTAACATATGTCTCAACCACAGAAATTTTGGGCTCAATTGTAGTTGTAAGTTGAGGACTACCTGTATTATGTTTATATTTATTGTTACCATGTGGGTAACGGATGAGTAATTGCATGTATGAATTAAAAGGATTGTCCTAGTGAAGTATTGGTGCATATGTGGCATCTTAGATTCTTCATCAAGTTATGGTATCTAACTTATAAGTTTTGTGTATCTGACTTATAAGTAGATTAAGTAGATAGTAATAAGTTGGTAGAATAAATTCTAATGTTATCATTGTACAAGATGCTAGACACGTACATTGGCTATTACAATTTAATCACATCTAATATATTCTGAAGAGTCCTGCTCTTTCCCCCCTAAGTAAAGCCTTGGCTGATTCATAAAGAATTCATACTAGTATTTATTCATTAGATACTAGGCACTTATACAACAATTGTGCAATTGTCTAAGTCTTCTTAAGCTTCTTAAGAAACACAGAATAAAGTGTTCAAATCAGTACACCACAATTTTAGCAGCAAATCTCATCATTAGAAGGAAAAATGGGTGCTACTTGGATTCCAGTTCATCCTTGGGACATAATTATTGTTTTGCTCCATCATTGCTTTAGAACACAGAACACAATCAGAGTTTGAAGGGACCTTGGAGGTCTTCTAGTCCAATCCTGCTCAAGCAGGAGAATCTATACATTCCAGACAAATGGCTGTCCAGTCTCTTCCTACTTGCTTTTTGTAATTGCTTGCATATTTACAAATAGAGGACAAAGAACTAAAGTCCCATATGGTAGATTATTTTTATAAAGTGTGAGTGTGTACATGGACAAGCTGTTGTAAATTTAATATTTGTATTTTCTTCTGTTCCCCTTTTCCTTCCTGCTTTATTTCCCCAAAGATTTCCACTAAGTCAGCCATATTTATCCTGGGAGGATAAATATGTAAATATGAAAGCAACTACTAACCTTTTCCTTCATGTGAATAATTGTTAAAAGTAATCTGGAGAAGAGGATGTTCTAAGAGAAGGAACATATTCCTTGCAACCCCAAAAAAGATTAGGAAACTGTTTTTAATAAAGCCCACCAGCTGGCGAGGTCTTATATGGCGAAAAGGGATGTTTTTCTCATGACTATCAAGTGCTTCTTGTTTTTTTTTTTTTTTATTGATCAGTTATGAAATCTGTTTCAGAGGCTTGTTCACCATTATAAAACACCTTATGAAATCAGACATGGCAGCTGCCATTCTCAACTATTATCATAAAATTTCAGACTGCAGGCACAATGGAGCTGGGTGCTTGGGTGTATGAACACAGAATATTGGATTGGAAACAGATGAAGCATTGTCCTTGAGCCAACAACTCCTGCGGTTGGAAGTAGTTTCTTGTCTGATGCTGCCCTCCGGTGGACATAACATGCATGGCGTGTGCAATGCATGGCAACGTATTACAAATAGAATTCTCCAAAGAACAAAATCCATTTTAGGCTCTTTCCCAGGGCCCACACAGCTCTTAGGAACATTCTAACTAACTAAATAACCTTTATTGTAATTTTTTCCCTGTGGGCACAATGGCACACATTAAAAATGAAATTTAGTTGCTTCCTCTCAAAGTATACACATACATAACACATTTAAAACATACTATATGCAACATATGTATAGATCTACACCCTTACATATAAGTAATGTATAAATATTATTCACTGTCCATCTTGAATACAAAATGGAAGGAGGAAGCTTTAGAGTTCACAAGGTTAATACTGTATGGAACAAAGCTGTGACTGAATCTGGATGTTCTGCTTCGGATACCACAAAGCCTCCTCCCAGAAGGTAACAAGGAAAACAGGTTGTGAAGAGGATGTGTCATGTCCCAGACAACCTTGCGGACCCTGCTCAAGCAACGCTTATGTGCTATGTCCTGGATGGAAGGGAGGGAACTGCCAATGATCTTTTCAGCCATCCTCACCCCTCTCTGCCCCGCCTTCCTGTCTGCAGCAGTGATGCTTCCAAACCAGACTGTGATGCTGTATGACAGGATGCTCTTGATCATCCCTCTGTAGAAAGTGGTAAGGACAGGGGAAGGAAGATGTGCTTTTCTCATGCAATGCAGAAAATGCAGGTGCTGCTGTGCCCGCTTCACCAGTGTCTCGCTGTTGAGTGACCAAGCCAGAACATGTGGGACAGAGCAGTGAAAAGGGCCTGGCTTTTGTGCCTGGCTAAGATAGCAACTGTTGACAGCAGAATAGTGTTGTAATGATTTAGGATAAGTGATGCACTTTCTGTCTTGGGCTGGGAGGATGCTGTGCTTCCATGCCTGGATAGTATAGGCCTGGGGGCAGCTGTGCTCCTGGCTCACCCTTGTGTGCTCTTGCTGGGGACTGTCTATCCACCAATACAGTTCTTCACCATAATTTCAGGGCTGGTTAAAAAAGTTGGTGCATAGGAGGCAGCGATTGATCCTGGGCAGGGGATGGCAACATTCTTGGGGGTGGCCTTGTGTCAGGGCACAGACATAGCTGACAGTTCTTGGTTTGCTACTGGTGGTAATGTCAAGCAGTAAAGCCTAAGACACGCCAAGTCATTTCAAACAGTTTCCTTTTTTGTTCTTCCCCTTTAGACAGAAATCTTGCCAAACTAAAGTACTCTTCATGGATCAGGCATCGCTTCTGATCTGTGTGGGGTGCCACTCAGTAAAGCAAAAGAATATTGTCTACCAGGCAAAAATACCATCCCTCTCTCCAGACATCTGCAAGGAACTGATTCATGAGGAAGTGTGGATGTTTCTACTCATTCCTCCCCTGCAGAACAGCTAGCACAGGATCAGATCTTACCAGATGGTTTAGCCATCTGTCAGCAATTACCCCTTCTCTTAAGGAGAGAAACTGATGGCTGTTTTCCTTACCAGCAGATGATCCCAAGTGAGCCCATCCATTGTGTTCTTTAAGCTGTCCTGCGTGAATTTTAAACCATCTCATTAATTGTTTCAGAGGTCTTCATTCTTTGCAGCTTGATTGCTCTTTCTTTTCCCAAGACTTTCTTTTGCATTTTTAAAATTCAACACTAGCAGAGTTATGGAGATCTTATTGCTCAATTATCATTTGTGCCTTTTTGATATAATTCATATATCTGAATTATTCCCATTTTAATTTAGGGTTCTTTTGCCATTATATATGTGTGTTTAAAGATTAATTGTACAAGCTCCATTAAAACAAACTTATGGGTGGGAAGATGATAAAGATAAAAAAGATTAATTATCACAAAATTCCTCCTATAAATGATTTAGCATCATCTTTAATCTCTTGTTCAATGGATCTACATAGAGGTTATGGTGTTATATGATGAGCATATTGCTGATACCAAAGACCTGTTTCATGCTTTACTTAAAGCAGCTTTATAGCTTCAGAATCCCATTATGAATCTTCTCAGCAGCTACAAAACTCCATCGGCTTCAGTGAAGTTATGCTGATTTACCTCCACTGAGAATCCAATCCAAGAAAAATATTCATACTTTATAATGCAGAGAGGTCCGGATTGCTCCCTTTGTTTATTAAACAGCCCTTATAAATGTGAGGCTTTAAACATGTACACTAAATGGATTGTGCAGCAGATTAGGGTGCAAATGTACTGAGTCTCATGCAGTTAAATAATAATTACAGTTAGAGTAATATGCTGAACTTACTCTGCAATATTTCCATGTGCTCATTTGCAAGGCTATACCCTTTGGAACAATGATGGTAATTTTTGTGTTTCGGCATTCGAGGCACTGAAGCACGACACATAGTAGAACCAAACTTCTTTTATTTCTCCTTAACTCTACTCCAAGCAATCTGCAGACAGGCACGCAGGCCTTTTATAGTTTTCCAACCCCCAGGCAGTCCAGCCAATAGGAATCCTTCTTTCTTTGCGCCTTGCGCATGCGCAGAGGTCCTGCACCAGCCAGTCTGGTCCCAGGCAGCTTTTAGGTTGCCCGGGACCATTTGCAACATTTCTGGGCCTGCTGAGTTGCCTCATCAGGCCCAGGACACAACACCCCTCCCCCCTAGATGGAACACACACAATTCCAATTGTGCACAATAATAAAAAAAGAAAATAATATTCCTGCTCACATGCAGGCAAAACATTCTTATAAAATAATAGGGTTAGCTAAACCAGTGGTTCTTAACCTTTTTGAA
>NW_015387554.1:36899-69046 GCF_001527695.2 Protobothrops mucrosquamatus
CCCCTTTTCGTTCCATCGCCCCCCTGAAAAATGAAATCGCCCCCTGGGGGGCGGTACCGCCCAGGTTAAGAACCACTGAGCTAAACAACCCACCCCTTAATGTAGACTTAATGTGTCTATTTTCTACCCACCGTAGGTCCCATCTCCTTGTCCTAGACCAGGGGTAGGCAACCTTGGCTCTTTTATGACTCTTGGACTTCAGCTCCCAGAATTCCTGAGCCAGCATAGAGTCATAAAAGAGCCAAGATTGCCTACCCCTGTCCTAGACCAACAAGGTCCCTTTGTGCTGACAGGAACCTCACATATTCACCTAGATGCTTAGGAGGGGCCTTAGCCCGTTGTGACCTACGCAAGGTCAGGGAGGGTGCCTGGCCTGTCAGCTCACCTGCCTGGCTAGGTAGACCAGGACTTGTACTTAAGGGTACCTGGCCTACCGGCCCGTCTGATGGGCTTGCTAGACCAGGACTTTGATACTCATAATTTGCAGGTGACCCTTGTTGAAGCGTGCTAGCTGAGTTGTCTGGGTCCTCTCCAGGTTTCCTTGGAGGAGAGGAATTTCCCCACCCCGCGGGTGGAGCTGATGGCTTCCCAACTACCCTGGATTGCTCCTGGGAACTTAGTCCCTCGACCCCGCAACCAGTCTCGGACGTGACCTGAGTTGCAGGTGTGCCCCAATAATTACAGTCCCCCGTGTAAGTGGCCAAGGTGCCAGAGTCAGGAGCTGCCTCTATAGCAAACCCCTCCTCAGGAGAATTCCTGTCTGGAGCTCTTGCGGATACGCATGACTCCCTGTTTAGCGCAATAGCTGAACTGTGAGGATGCCCTTGCTCCTCCCCTGGGAAATCCCTAGCGACCTGCAGTAATTCCCAGGAGCAGTGAGACTGGTTCTCAGGATGTTGACCTGAAGTGTGACCTAGTTCCTGGGCCCCCTCCCCTCGAGAGCAGAGGCAGGGGCAGAATCAACAGGGGACAACCGCCAGCGCAGTTGGTCAATGTGACACCACAGAATGCGGCTGTCTCCCAAGGTCACTTCGTATGATAGCGGTCCTGAGATCTTACAGATGACAGCAGGAACCCAGAGATGTCCAGGACCATAGTTCCTTGCCCAGACCGGATCGCCCACCTGAAGTCTCCTAGGAGCCCGTGGCTGTGACACCTGTGAAGACACCTGGTCTGGGTGCAGTCTGTCTAACTTCGTGATGAGGCGGCGACCCCAGCATAGTTCAGCTGGGCTCTTCCCGGTGGCAGTGCATGGTGTGGTGCGGTGTGCAAGAAGAAAATCTGCTAACCTGTGATGTCAGCTACCGTGCGTGATTTTTTTTGAGTGCATCTTTGGTGGTGTGTACCACCCGTTCAGCTTGCCCATTGGTGGAAGGGTGGAAAGGAGCTGATGTTGCATGCCGGATTAAGTTGGCCTGTAGGAAAGCCTGGAACTCAAGAGAAGTAAATTGGGGGCCATTTCAGAGACGAGGACATCAGGAAGTCCATGGGTAGCTAAGATTCCTCTCAACACCTGGATGGTCCTAGCAGTAGTAGCGGAGGAGACAGGTACAACTTCTAACCACTTGGAATGGCTATCCACCAGGATAAGGAAGAATTGCCCCTGAAAGGGCCCAGCATAAATGTACCCTTGACCAAGGGGTTTGTGTCTCCTCCCACCTGTGTACAGGGGCCTGAGGCATTTCAGGCCGTGACTGTTGGCACACCTGGCACCCGTGCACCTGGGCTTCAATAGCTTTATCAAGCCCAGGCCACCAAAGATGGCTGCGTGCAAGCGCTTTCATGCACACAATGCCCGGATGTCTCTCATGCAGAGAGGACAAGACTCTAGGCCTCAGTGATGCTGGGATAACTACTCTACTACCCCATAACAGCACCCATTAAATGTAGACATTTCGTGCCTCCTTTGCCAGAAGCTTTGAAACACAGCATCTGGACACATGTCAGGCCATCCTGACAATACCCATGTCAGCACGCGTGTAAACATGTGATCAGTGGCAGTTTCTGCAGCCACGTCCCTAGCATTGAGGGGGGATTCAGGTAGTTCCTGAATAGAGAGAATATTAATAGCAGGGGCAGGATCTGCCTCTATTTGAGTGAGAGGCAGCCTAATGAGGCCATCTGCATGGCCCATTTCTTTGCCAGGTTTGTGAATGAGCATGTAGTCATATGCTGACAAGAAAATGGACCACCTCAGCATAAGAGGGGAAATAATGTGAGGGGTTTGTTTGGTCGTTGTAAACAACCCCAGCAAAGGCTTGTGGTCTGTGTAGACCATGAAGTGACGGCCATATAAGAAATCATGGAATTTCTTTATGCCAGCCAATATTGCCAAGGCTTCTCTGTCAATCTGAGCATAATTCTCCTCTGCAGATGTCAGAGTCCTTGAGTAGTAAGCCACAGGGACTTGTGTCCCATCAGCCTTTAGGTGACTGAGTACTGCACCCACCCCATAAGGGGATGCATCACAAGCGATGCATACAGGCAGTTGCTCATTAAAATGGGCTAATACAGCATTTGATGAGAGCAAGGCCTTGACCTCCTTAAAACTCCTGTCATGGACTTTAGTCCACTGCCATGGAGCTTGCTTGTCTAAGAGCCGGTGTAACAGCTCAGCCACTGCAGCTTTATGGGGAAGGAAAGCATGATAAAAGTTAAGAAGTCCCAAGAAAGCCTGAAGCTCACTCTTGGACTCGGGACTTGGGGCCTCCTGGATGGCCTTCAATTTAGATTCTGCAGGGTGGATGCCTTGAGCATCTATTTTAAAGCCTAAAAATTCTGTGGAAGTAACACCAATTTTACATTTGTCCTTTTTAATTTGAGGCCCACTTGACGGAACCTCAGCAACACAGCCCTTAATCTTTCAGCCAAATTCTGTGATGACTCCCCTGCAATGAGGACGTCATCGAAATAGGGGCAAACCCCTGGAATACCCCGAGCGTGCGCTCCATGACGCTCTGGAATATGGCAGGAGCAACATTCACCCCAAATTGTAACCTTTTAACCTTAAAAGCGCCCCTATGGGTCACTATTGTTTGGGCCTCAGCAGTTGCCTCATCAACAGGTAGCTGTTGATAGGCCTTGCTAAATCAAGCTTTGCAAACAGTGTTCCCCCTTTAAGGGAGGCCAGAATATGACTCACTACTGGTACAGGATATGCATGCTGTTGCAAAGCTGTGTTCAGAGTACATTTATAGTCCGCGCAAATTCGGACTTCCCCGTTAGCCTTTAAAGGCATCACAATTGGGGTTTCCCATGGACTTGAGTCCACAGGTTCCAAGATGCCCTGCTGGAGCAGCTTGTCCAGTTCAGCATCAATCTTGCCCTTGAGGGCGAAAGGCACCCTCCTAGGCTTAATCCTAACTGGTGCAATGTTTGGGTTTAATCGCAAGGCAATGGGAGGCCCCTTGTATGAACCAAGCTCTGAACTAAACACATCCGCAAACTCTCTGCAGACTTCTGTAATTCCTAGAGTTTGCAGGCTATTCAGACCAGTCACCTGAATTCCCAGGGCCTCAAACCAATCGAGTCCAATTAGACTCGTACGATCACCCCCAACAACCACCACATCTAAAAGGCCTTCGAAAGCCTTATGCTGCACCTTGAGTGTGGCTTCTCCAAGTACATTAACCTTTGAATTTTGAAAGTCAGTAAGAATTATGTTCGATGGCCTGAGTTTGACTCGACAGCCACTACTGCAGCAAATCCTTTTAAAGGTATTATGTGAAATGATCAATAGAGCGGACCCAGTCCAGCTCCATCGATAAGGGAACCCCTTGTAACTATACATCAATGCGAAGCTTCTTTTTAAGGGGCTTGTGTGTCCCTGTTCGCAAGATGCTTCTACGTGACATGCAGAAACCCACTCTGTGTTGGCTGGGGACCCTGGTACCTTTCCAAAGGAATTCTTCCCGAGGTTGCACCTGCTGGCGACCCAAACAAATGGTGGCAATGTGGCCTTGATTACCACATGCTCGGCAAATGGCGGAGCAGAACCGGCAGTCTGTGCGCTTGTGGCATCCTCCGCAACCGAGACACTGAAGGGCTGCTGGGGCCTTGTCTGGTTTCTCTCACGGTCTTCTTACTGCTGGCTGGTGAAGTCTGTCCACCTCCTCTTCAGGATCCGAGTCTTGAGCTTCCTGAGCGACCTCTTGATGGACGGTCACGACAGCTGGAGCGTTTCTGGCGAGCTGCAAAGCCTTCACAGCGCCGCCTGCTGCTTCTTCAGCTGCAACTTCGTGTAAGACATCTTGGAAGGTGACTTCAGCTTTAGCAAAGATTTTTTGTTGCAGCTCCCTGCTTCTAAGGCCGCAGACGAAGTGGTCTCGTAAGCGTTCTTCCAGGTCCTTGAATTCACAAGGCCTGGCAGCTTGTCTCAAAGCAGCAATGAACTCAGCACCGGACTCGCCCGGCTTCTGATCCCTCTGCTCAAAAGCATGCCTCCACGCAATCACAGAAATTTTGGGGTTGAAGTGATCCTTCAGCATGATTTTTAGGTCTGTATAGGTGACAGACTCCAATGGTGCCAGGGCTACCAGGTTCTCGGCTACATCAAAAGTGTCCTGACTGCAGACGCACAGCAGGGTTGCCGCTTTCAAGCCGTCTTCCCGAACCTGGTTAACCCTTAGGTAATTTTCCACTCGGGCCACATAGGAGTTCCAGCGCTCCGGGTGAGAGATGTCGAACTCGGACAGACATCCAATCTTTGACATCTTCTGCTTCGAATGCCTCGCTGCAAGCCTTCATTGAAGGGGAAGGGCCCGTTTGCCAAGCTGACCTCCAGCGATGCTGTACTGGCAGGTGAGTGCAGAGCTGGACGCCGATTCCCAGGCTTCAGGCTCTTCAGATGAGGCTTATCCTCTTCTTACTGCCTTTTTCCTTGCAGCAATCCCACCTTCGTCACCACTTTTGTGTTTCGGGATTCAAGGCATTGAAGCACGACACATAGTAGAACCAAACTTCTTTTATTTCTCCTTAACTCTACTCCAAGCAATCTGCAGACAGGCACACAGGCCTTTTATAGTTTTCCAACCCCCAGGCAGTCCAGCCAATAGGAATCCTTCTTTCTTTGCGCCTTGCGCATGCGCAGAAGTCCGGCGCCAGCCAGTCTGGTCCCGGGTAGCTTTTAGGTTGCCCGGGACCATTTGCAACATTTCTGGGCCTGCTGAGTTGCCTCATCAGGCCCAGGACACAACAGTAATCCTATAGAATAAGAAAGTTTTACTGCAGGAAGTGGAATCTTCTAACAGGTCATGACACAGGAAAAACCTGTTGAGAATGTACAGTGGGTCAAATGGTGCAGATTTTTTAATGCACTGATATCAGCATACAATGGTTTGGCTTACAAGTCAAGACAGTCTATTCAATAGCATGGAGTTTCGTAGCTATTCATGGCTTTTCAAATTTCTTTATGTCTTGTTAGCTTCCTATCACTGGTCCTGCTAATTTTAGACATCATTTAAATCTAAAATGGACTTACAGGCAGATAGGTTATGTGCTCAAAGCATAATGAAGCAATTTTCACAGCTGCATCAGTATATGCTCAACTTTACAAGAATCCACCCAAGCCTCATTCTCATCATACTGATTTTTTCCTGGAAAGTGGTCCTAAAATGATATTGATAGTAACAATGGAAACTTTTTGTGCAAAGTATTAATTTCCTAAAATAAAAAAATCAAAGTGCTTTCCCCCCAGCTGAATGGAACTACATGCATATACCATCTGATTTCCCTTTGCAGAGTATTTAAAAACAAAACTATGTTCTAAACTGGAAAGGATCTTGAGATGAATGATCACAACTATCTGTCACATATGAAGAAACATGATTCAACATGAATTTGGACAAAATCACCTGGAGGAGATGGAATATTGCTTGTAGAAGAAATGGCTCAGAAAAAGGTATAGAATCAGCTGATGGCTACATTCTTGAATACATTCTGATTAGATATAAGGCACATTGAAAGGAATATAATGAATTTCAAAGGCAGTTGTAATTTGTTATAAAGAATTGTTCAAAGAAGGAATAAACCCCTACAAGGCTGAAACTGACCTTGGAATGACCAATGTGAGTCTAGCTGGTACAGAATATAGCCAAAGAAAGAATCATGGCATTATCTGAAAACAACTTAGAATATAGAGAATATGTGACTATTATTAGGTCAATATGATGCATGTTTATATGTTGTGAAATAAAACTTCTTCTGGGTCTTAACAGACAAATCATTGAAATATGTGATGGTTGCCTTTTAGGTTATAAACACTGAACAATAAAACATTTCAGTAATAGTTTTATGGTTGTTATTATTAGGCAATAACTCTGAAGCCAACAAATGAGTCCATTTTAATGAGAATTTGTTCAGTGAATTTGGAGCCCATCAGAAAAAAGACTTGTGGGAAGAAAAATTAATTAGTACAAACGTGAGTGCAAATTTTCTGATTTTTTGTTGTTTGTTTTGTCTTTGTTTTCCTTTTACTTTAAAGCATTTTGTTTGAAGTATACAACTCATGTGCACAATTACAAAGTTTGTACGGTTTTCCTTGGTGACGATAAAAAGTGGTTTTATTGTTATCATTATAATTATTATAAATGGGGATAAAAATTAAAGTGAAAAAAGAGAGGTCACAGTTTTGTCATTGGTATGTGAAGGTTGTTCCAAGGGCCCATCCAGAGTTCTTCATCTTCTGACTGTGCGTGATCACCGGGCAAGTCCGAAGACTCTTTGATACCTTCATTACCAATGATGGACTCTTGCTGGTCTGTGCTTTTAAATCTGCTCCCTGCTGCTTTTGTTGCTATGTTGTCAGTGTCTACTGCAGAGGCAGCAAAGGAAACATTACAGGGTCTGGTGTTCAGTTTATCGTTAGATGATGCCCCCGTGGGAAATGTGTTCAGTGGGATGTTTTCCTCGTGTGTTACACCTAACTTATCAAGCTTCTTGAATTGTTTTCCCAATCTGGCAGGAGATGTGACCTTCAAATTGTTTGAAAGGCAACTTCGACGTGTTCTGATAACTGACCCATTTTGGGCTATGTATATATTGCCGTTGACATTGGCTGGAATATTGGGATTGCTGAGACGATTCCTCTGGCTTTCCAGGGCACTGTCCTCTCCAGTGGAGCTGCTCTCATATTCAGGATCAAGGACCAACTTGATCCTTTTCTTTTTGGCCCACTGGAGGACAACAAAAAGAGAGAAAATATTTAAGTATCTCCTAGTTTATTTTTAATGCAGAACACTGCTTTTCTGTCTCTACTAAAAAAAAAAAAATCCTAAGCATAGAAATAAGATTTATAATACATAGTCCCCCTGATTAATGCATCAATTTACACTAGTTTCTCATGCCATGCTCTTTGAAATGGAAGGTAAGCACATGTAAAACAATAACTTTTAAAAATACTGTATCGAGAGAATATCTATGAAACAATAATCCCTTTACCCATCTTCTCCTCTCTGGTTTGTAGCATGCAGGAAGTTTATTTTTCAAGCATGTGGAAAGCAGGACACAGTGAAAATGTTGTTGTGCAATTTGTAAAGGGTAAGAGAGTAAATGATATTCACCCTATCATGACATTTAAGTAGCATACTGAAAACGATCTTAAATTAGTACACTTGAAGTTAGTCTTGAATCTATATTAGCTAAAATATTCTAACTTGGGAAGAAATATCGTTGGTACCAACGTTATATCCAAAGCAGTGCTTAAAAGTATGTAAACCTGTTTGAATTTTCAATATTTCTGCAATATTTCAGTATGTTTTTGGCTCATTTGTTTAAGTGAGTCTACTTTTAGGACTTTTGTGGAGAACAAATCATGCTTGAGGTCATATTTATGGAGAAATATTGAACATACAAAAGAATGACAAGCATATCTGTGTCTATGCCTGCATCTCTGTTTCAATCATATGAAGATATCTCTTGGGGAAGAGATGAGCTACATCTGTAAGTATCTCCAGACATGTCCTATACAATGTAAAATAGCTATAGGTGATTCTGCATATTATTACTCTATGGAGGGATCTCTCAGACAGCATCAATTCAGTTCCTGAAATTTGTTCAAGTGAACCAGTAGCTAAAAAAAACTAGAAGAAACTAGAAAAAACTAGAAGTCATACTGGGATAGGCATAATCATAATTTTATGCACATCTCTCCGTGAACAGATAATGAAGAGTTATTTAAAGTTCATACATGAAAGCCTTATTATGAAATAATTCAACTATAACATAAAATAAAAAATACTGACAAATGTATAGGACTTAGCAATAGAGGTGGTACTCGTGCTAATAATAAGGTTAGTATTTTAAAAATAATAGCTTTCTTCCAGAATAAGTCATTCAATGATTTATGAAAAGTGCTTGATATTTCTTCTTATCATGGTTCATTGTAACAAATGAAAGAATAATTTTTATTCTTCAAGGAAGTGGAAGGTATGGAAATGGTTAGAAAAAAGACTGTCCACCAAGGATCTAATATGAATATGTATCTCATCATTTAAATTATTATTTAAAATTTAAATTTAAATATTCATATTTTATCTAAAAAGTCCAATGCGAGTTTATATCATCCTTATAACTGGCACCAGCAAAAAGGAAGCAAAAGCATCAATCTCCTTAAAAATTAATTTCCACACAAAAGAACAAAACTATCAGCATAAGGAATAAAGAGATAGATTATTTGCAAACAATGTTAAAGTGAGAAAAATGGTTATAAATAGAATTGCTTTTTAAAGATATGCAGGCACTCTTAGGAAAAAACCCACAAACTGTGCATTATAGTAATGTACATATGTTTCAGTGCATAATTAATTCACATGGGTTTTCTTGACGATTGCAGTGTCAAGGGAAAACTTGCTTGTGTGAATAAACCATTACTGGAAAGAAGGATCACAGCAGTTCACAACACTTCAAGCATCTCTACTCCTGAATAAACAGGTTAACCAGAAAGTATTACATGGTGATTTATATTGCCTGAAACGGCTTTTAATAGAATGCTTTGTCATAGCACCGAGAGATTTAATATTTAATTCTTTAGGCCTCTTGACCTTTTCTGATTAGTACATGTAGCACTTCTGCAAAAGTATGACTATCTTCCATATTTTGTCTGTCTAGTTTGTTCTGTGAGATTTCCATAGTAACGCTTTCTCATTGGCAAAAAGCAATACACACAGTGCACAGCAAACAAATTAAAAAAAATCCACTTCACTGCAAACTTTCTAACCATAGTCTCACTTTTCTTTTAAAAGGATGTCAAATCACTAGGAATGTCTGATTCTGTAGTATCGGGAACATCTTTGGTATCATGGTCTGATTCACCTAAATACTCTTCAGGGACTCTTTTCTTTATATTTTCACTTTTCATGTCTTCTTTGGAAACTGTTACTGATGCTGGTTTCTTGATAGTGCTTTTCTCCTTTTCAGTAGCATGTCCATCACTCTCTTCTTCACTGCTCCCTGTTTGTTGGCTGGAAGTAATGTTTTCACTGTTGAACGTGGCTTCATGGTCACTTGATTCCTCCTGCTCCTCCTCTTCTTCTTCCTCTTCTCCTTCTCCCTCTCCCTCTTCCTCTACATCTTCTTCTTCCTTTCCCTCTCCTCCTTCCTCTTCCTCTTCTCCTTCTTCCTCTTCTCTTTCTTCCCACTCTTCTCCTTTTTCTTCCTCCTCTTCTACAATGGAAGGTGATTCTTCTGTGGCTTCAGATATTTCAGATATTGCATTATCTAACTCACTTCCAGCTCTAGAACGTGTTTTGAAACTGGACCCAGAAGTCTCATCCTTCCTTGACCTTGTAGTAACTTCACTGCTGATGGAACTTTGCATCAATGATGAGATATTTGACTCTGTATCATCTTTCACAAGGTCAGAAACTTTGCGCTGAGAATTGATTGTTCCGTCTTCTGAGTCGCTGCTTGAGGAGGAGCCAGATGAATCTGAATGTTCTTCATCAGAATCCACCGTGCTTTCAGTAGCTTCATCTTGATCTAGGGTAACTTTCAAATAATCTTTATCTGATTGAGATGTCAAAGAACTACTTTCTGATGATGATGATGAGGAGGAGGAGGAGGAGGAGGAGGAAGAGGAGGATGTTGACTTAGTAGATGATGTTGTCATAGAAGATGATGTTGTTTTAGAAGATGATGTCATTTCTTTCTTTTTTCCATAATCACTAACTTCAGATTCACTTTCTGCTGTGACACTAATTGAGATTCCAGACTTAGATTCAGATTCACTTACTTCCTCAGAGGTACCATGCTCCTGACCTTTCTTCAAAATACTAGCACGTTTAAATTTACGGCCAAGCTTTTTTGAAGATGGTCCATCACCTGCTGATTTCTTACTGTCTTCTCCATCTGCCTGCTGTGCTGCCATCAGCTTGACATAATCTGAATCTTTACCTCCTCCTTTTTGTAGCATCATTGGAAATATCTTGGCTTTTTTCCATGGGGATGGTGCTGCTTCAGTTGTTGCTGGCCTATGAGCACTAACTGCTATTCGGCCCAGCTGCATCACTGGTCTTAGTTTTCTTCTTTTCTGGACTGGACTTTCTCTTACAGTCTTCTCTTTACCTTTACTACTAAGAGCTAATTGAGAACCTGGTTTCTGGATTACAGCTCTTCCAACTTGACTTGTTCCCTGTTAATTACATAAAGGAAATTTATATATCCCTTTTAGCACAATTTTTGAAAACTTTCTGGAATGAAACTTGATACTATAGAATACACAGATGTAAAAAAAATGGAGTAATTAATATCCAGCACTTATCTAGAATCAAAATAGACAGGTGGATCCTAATTTTTATAGCATCTTAGGAAACTTGAATCTTGAATGTCTGTGTAGCACTTTTTAAAACCCTGAGTGATAATCAACATTTCTCCCAAAAAGCATGATTATTTTTCTTTTAAAAAGTTCTGAATATCTGTGTATTCAAAGAATATTGGCAATAACTATTTTCCTAAAAGAAACTCTAGCTTTTGGGCATTTTGTGTTAAATTTTACATGTTCCACAAAATGTTGGGGGTTAGCAGAGATCACTCCCTTTTAATTTGATATCTCATATATCAACCTGATATTTTGCAAAAGATTTTAGATATTCATTTGTTAGCTGAAAAAATGAAATTATATTTCTTTAACGATAAACATTTTTTATTATTACTTGGACCACTAGGGGGTACTAGAGATCTGAACAAGAATAGGAGATGTCAAAACCATATTTTAAAAAAAGAAATAAAGTCTGGTCTTAGGCCTATATATAACTATAAATATGGTGTGGCTGTTTAGCAGAATGAAAGTGTAATATATGCTACTTTTCATGAGTTATTGGCTGTTGTATATTAACCATACCAATACTAAACATCTTGAAGACAGTAAGGAAGAGTTGCTGATATGGCAAGTTCAGTGATAAAGAAGATGTATTTATTTCTTTACAAGTAGTACTCATATTTATTAATATGCATTTCAGTCATTCTATAGATGCAAGTAGGTCTCCCTAGTGCTCAGAGGGTAAGAATCTAGATAACCTCCAAGGTCCTTTCCAACTCTGTTATTCTATGTTCTATGAATGCTGCTACAGAAATAATAAATCAGGAGTCTTCAAACTTGGCCCTTTTATGACTTGTGCTGGTTGAGGAATTCTAGGAGCTGAAGTCCACAAGTCATAAAAGGGCCAAGTTTGAAGACCCCTGTAATAAATCAACTAACTAATCCTTAGCTTTAAGATAATGTCAGCTGGTTATTATTCCAAAGGCAGATAAAATGACAGATTATCCACTTAAGAAATAGCAATGAACTGATGGTTTCAAAGTTTTGTTGATTAAAATTCCTGAGGTTACTTTTATAGTGTTTTAAGCCCTATATAATCCACCTGTGTATATTTGAACTTTTCAAATATTTATGTTGCACTTTAATTCTGACTTCATGAACTTGTTAGTTCCGCAGCCCTTATTTATAAATATATTGACTACCAATTTCTATTTTTTTCCTACATTTTTTTAATTGGCAAAAAAACCCAAGCATGGAAAGTGATATGGAAAGGGTCCTAAGATAAATGAACAGAAGGGTAAGTTTTTGGAGAAAATTGTCCCTTTGGTTGTACTTTTGCACTTTTCAATTGTGCATTTCCCTGCATCACTTTATCTTGGTCTCAGAAAAGATTTTCTGGATGAAGAGGAAGATGGCAAGAACTTTCTTTATGAAAATGGGATGAGGTCAGTGTGGGAAGTTAGCTGGCAAGCAGCTATGGAAAGACAAAATTGAGCAAAATTAAAATTAAATTAAATTAAGCAATGTCTGTCTGGTTTTAGACAGCTCTACCAGTACTATGGTTTCAAACATGCCTCTTTCTAAGGATATGCAAGTAAGAGACACTGACCCTCTCTTCTCTGAATTTCTTTCCATTTATTTCTTTTACCATTCTTAAAGGTTTTTGAATACAAAACCAGATAATCTATTGCACACACAGAATATTAGAATTTTAGCATACCAGAATAATGAATTCAAGTGAATTTTGGAATAGCATCAAACCTACCTCTGCTTCTGTAGAAGTCCCCTGTGGACTATAATAATATCCACTATCACTCTCCACAACCACTTCTCCATACTCATCGTACATCCCAGAAGGAGATAACAAGCGCCGCCGACTTCCGTATTGAGGCAATTCGTACCTGGTGGAAAAACCAGGTACAGACACCTTCCATGTTTTTATACAATTCAATTACTGCTCTACTACATTTTTTAAAATTTATTCCATCACTTTGGGTTTCTCCATCCCTTGCCCAATGAAAAACCTAATTGCTTCTAGACTTACCCTTGAGAGATGTGTCCACATTCTACCTTCACAGATATAAACAAAACCCCTCAAAAGTAATAAAAAGTAATAATTATAAGTGCAAAAGGAGGCATGATTAGTAAGAAATACTATAACATCCCATTTCTGAGAAACAGAACATCATTAATTCCAGTTTATGACATAGCTATTTGACCAAAATGTACTAGATATTCTCATTTTATTAAAATATGGTCAGATCTGTGGCTATAACATTACTTCTACTGCAATAGGATAGGAAGAGTTCCTACGTAACATACCTACAGAGAAAATCTACATATTCCTGTTTGAACAAATTCTTAAGAATTTTAAGTTATTTTCAAGTGAGCATGCTTTGCTTTAGGTTCCATGATGTAGAGATAAAAATGGTCCCACCACCATCCTTTGGAGCTATAGTGGCACAGTGATTAAAGTGGCTGACTGGTTCAAGATTGACTCAGCCTTCCATCCTTCTTAGGTCAGTAAAATGAGAAGCCAGATTGTTGGGGGCAATATGCTGACTCAGAGAGTGCTGTATATAAGTCTAAGTGCTATTGCTATCCTAAGATAAAATGTATATGCATTATATCATACTGTATCTAATAAAGAATTTCTTTGTTGCCTATTTGATTTACCAACTGAAGACCTGTTATGCAATTAAATCCAAAAACACAACAATAATCCACAAACCTTCCAATCTAATTGCCTACCTACTCATTGATGCTAGCCTATGATTGTAATAAACTTTAACTACCTCTCTATCTGGTTTCATTCTTGAACATCATTGAAAAGTGAACAGAACATAATGGATTTTGACAAGCAATTGATATTAATAATAGGTAAATCATTCCCAACCTGAGGTCTTCCAGATACACCGTGTGTTATAGGGATGGTATTTCAATTAATTTCTCATGATTAAAAAAGCCTGATAAAGAGGTCAGTTGTTTAAATTAACTAATGCTAAATACCATGAGCACAGTCTTCAGATTCCAGCTATGATATGCTTCCAATAAACAATAACAGTAGAGATTTATAATCTATGAAGTCATATTAAAAATAATTAAAAATGAATCATACCCATGTTCATAACTGTAGTAATCTTGCCCATAATACTCTTGGCCAGGATCAATACCTGATTCCATTGAAAGTTCCTGCAATACAGAGGAATACACAAATCCATGCTACTAAATGTAAACAACCTTGAGTACAATATGTCACAATGGCAGCAGCATAGTTGCTTGGTCTTCTTAGGTTGCACTCTAGGCATTAAATAACAATAACAATTCCAGATGATTTTCTTCATATAACAGAACAGAATAACATAATTGGAACGGACCTTGGAGATCTTCTAGTCCAACCCTCTGCTCAGGCAGGAGACCCTATACCATTTCAGACAAGTGTTTGTCCAATCTCTTCTTAAAAACCTCCAGTGTTGGAGTACCCATAACTTTTTAAGGCAAAATATTCCTCTGATTAATAGTTCTAACTGCCAGGAAATTTCTCCTTATTGTTGGTTGGTTGGTTCTCTTCTTGATCAGTTTCCATCAATTGCTTCTTTTGCCTTCAAGTTTTTTACCCCTTCTTCTTTGTGTCATCCCATTGGAACACTGCTATCATGTCATCATCCCCATTTTCTCAAACCGTTCTTCATATGTTTTAGCCTACAGTCCCTAATCATCTTTGTTGTTCTTCTCTGCACTCTTTCTAGAGTCACAACATCTTTTTTACATTGTGGCAACCAAAACTGGATGCAATATCCTAAGTGTGGCCTTACCAAGGTTTAATGCTCAGATCCAGGGGCACTGAAAGTTCTGTGGTTCTGTTCAGAATTAACATTTGGCACTGTAGTAATTCTATGCCAATGCCACCTTTAAATTCTTTTTAGATTGCGTTCAAATCTATTTAGAATTCCAAAAAAGATCTAGTTGATGGTGCACATTTATGCTAAAGCTGAAAAAACAGTATTTTATCATTGTGCTTTATGCATAATTTTTAATATGTTGCTTTCTTATGCCAACTGTTTTTATTTTATTGCTATATATTTATTTAAAATATTTCTTTAAAAAATATTGTTCAAAATTCAATAAGAATTCAACATATTCACAGGATGCGACAGCTGTTGAACAAACTATTTGTAAGAAACATTACATAATTTTAGTAGAATTGTTATAATTACAACTATTGTTCATTATATGATTTATTCCCTTCTAATCTATTGACAATTTTGTAAGGGTGCCTCTCATTCCTGGTGAAATGTTTGTTCTGGTTTAAGAACAGCAAATAACAAGACTGCATATAATGATGCTCTAAAAAAGTATTTTACACATGTGAAAAAGTCCATGTGCATGCATGAAATACACACACAAAAAAGTATCAAATATCATGGTACATGAAATTTGTTACCATGGATACCCAGATCTACTATATAATTTTTATGTAATTATGGATACAATAAACTGGGGAAACTGGGACTGGATAATGAGGGGTTCTTGAATTTGAAGGTTTGTATAATATCAAGTATGTGCAATTTAAATCTTTGTGTAAGCATTTTTACAATCTCTTCAAGAAAATGTCACAAGTTAGTTTGCTGAAGAGAACAAAGGGCGTTTACTTCTCCCAATAATATCCCTTCTTTTTTTTTTCCTGGCAAATATGATATACAAACTTCTCCCCTCCTGATCTAACAGAACACTTGTCAATGAAGTCCATTTCAATATTCTCAGGTCTGCTTAGGGCAACTGCCTGACTTTATGAGCTGTCAGCCAGAGGAACGGATTGTCTACATGAAGTTATAAATTCTTTCCTGCAGCTCTTGAAAATAAACAAACAAAAATACTGGATTATCATCTGTCAGAGAAATTCTAATAGATCTGCTGTCAATCCCTCTAGGTAGACCAGATAAGCAAATCAATTCCAACGGAAGGTTGGAAATACTTTTACTGAAATTGACTATAATCACAGAATCTGGCAACTCTGATTGTGCTATACTGCAGGGGTCCCCAGCCCCCAGGCTACAGCCCACTATAAGGCCGTGGCTTGTTTGGAACTGGGCCATGCAAGTGTCTGGCTGATACAAGCACGAACTTGTGCGAGTGGCAGGCCGGCGAGCACACGTGCACAGCTTAATTTGCACGAGCAGCGGGCCAGCGCATAGGCATGTGTGCATACACAGGCCTGCCACTTGCATAGGCCCATTCTCTCTCCCTCCCCACTGGGCTTCCAAGCTGTAAAAGTTGGGGACTGCTGCTATATGCACCCTCTCCTGCTAGAGTGAATTGGAGATGGATCTGCCTGAGATGCTTCTGAATGTTTAAATATTTTGATTTTTTTCTGCCATTTATGCCTAGATAATGGTGTCTACATTTAATGGTCAAATTTATCTTTCTTATCTCTGACCTGCACTGAACAGTGATTACAATTCAGGACTTTAAGGCTGAACCTAATTATAAGATTCTAATCTAAGTGGAATCCAGAGGTCAAAATATTTACGGTCAAAAAAGATCAAGATGGCAGCTGTGATGATACAGTTAAAGCTGCAATCATGGCCATGATTTTGACTGTTTTTTAAGCCATACCCTTTGAACCTGCCTGGTGGCACATATTGGCTTTGATAAATTAGCTTGGCTTTCAATATGGCCATTTTCCTGTCCTTCCTGCTGGATTACAATATCAAATATGATCTGTAAAGTATGTTGTGTACTTATAATTATCTATTTTGCAAAGATGTAATTTGTTTGAAACTTACGTTGGACTTTGTTACTGAACTAAGGGAAAGGACTCTATGACAGATGTTACAGATGTATTAACTTGAAAAGCCCTGAAGTCAGCTGGCTGAACTGCAAAGCATCAGATGTCAGTGCATCTAAACAATTATATCATATATTGGTTTCCTTTTATTTCTCTGACAACGAAAATCATTCCGTAATGTTTGTCAGGATCTAGAATTTAAGCTTAGAAAATTTTAGAATAAGGAAGAATATGGTACCTCAGGTCTGAGAAGAGAAGGTCTCAGCAATTGCTGTTGCTGACAAAGAAACAATATAAATTTGATTTAATGGCAAAAGGTAAATAAAGAGTTCCAAAGTAATCTTGATATCATTATAACAATAGTATACTTTTATAGGGTTACAACAAAGCTACCATTTGGTTTCAGCATAAAATTCCACGCCGAATCTCATTACGGCGTCTGTTTTTACATTTGGGTAAAAAAAAAATTGGTATCCCTGGCACCCATGTCCCTACCCCTGGCATCAGGAAGTTCCTTCCCCAGACACCAAAAAAGGTTCGATTTTGAAAAACAGGGAACAGCACCATTTTTAAGTATAAAATTCCACCCCGAATCTCATTCTAGCATCTGTTTTTACATTTGGGTAAAAAAAAACTTTTGGCCTCCCTGCCACCCGCATCCCTAACCCCAGGATCAGGAATTTCCTTCCCCAGGCCCCCCAAAAGACTTGATTTTGAAAAAGAGGAAACAGCACCATTTTTAAGTATGAAATTCCACCCCGAATCACATTGTGGAGTCTGTTTTTACATTTGGATCAAAATAAATTTTGGCCTCCCTGAAACACATATCCCTGCCCCCAGCATCAGGAATTTCCTTCCCCAGACACCAAAAAAGGCTTGATTTTGAAAAACAGGATACAGCACCATTTTAAAGCATGAAATTTCCACCCCAAATTTCAGTCCAGAATCCGTTTTTACATTTGAGTGAAAAAAATCTTTGGCTCCCTGGCACCCGCATCCCTGATGCCGGCATCAAGAATTTCTTTCCTCAGACACAAAAAAAGGCTCTATTTTGATCAGTATGGATAAATTCAACTAAGTATCTTTTTAATCTTTCTGCCATTATTGTCATAAAGATCTTATAGTCCGTATTTAATAAAGAGATAGGTCTATATTTTTTGATGAGAGTTAAATCAGAGTTTTCTTTAGGAATTAACATATGGTTGCTTCTTTCCATGAATTTTGGATTTTTGCTACTTTTAATACTTTGTTAAATGTATCCAATAAAGTTGGGCCCACAAGTTCTTGAAGATTTTTGTATATTTCATACGGTAATCCATCAGGGCCGGGTGTTTTATTACTTTTTTGTTTTTTAATTGCTTCTATAATTTCCTGAAGTGTTATGTCCTTATTTAATATATTTTGGAATTCTTCCGGGACCTTCAGCAGATCAGCATTCATAAGGTATTGTAGTATTCTTCCCTCACTAATCTTTTCATTGTCTTTATAGAGGTTTTTGTAGAATTTGTACGTCAAATGTTTTTTTTCTTCAGTCTGGTGTACCATCTCCCCCGCTTCATTGCATAGTTTACTGATCCATCTTTTATCTTTTTGTTTTTTCAGTCTATAGGCCAACCATCTCCCGGGTTTATTTGCCTGTTCAAAAAAATTTTGTCTTATACTTTTTATTTTTTGTGCCAATTCTTCTTTTTCTATAACGTTCAATTTATGTTTATTTAGATCAGGTTGTCATTTTAAATCCCTAAATTGTGGGTTTTTTTATAGTTCTGTTTCCATTTTTTTGTGTTCTTCCTCTAGACTTTTTTGGTACTGCCTTTTCTTTTTATTTTCATTGGCCATGTATGCAATTGCAGTTCCTCTCATGACTGCCTTGGCTGTATCCCATAGATTTTGGGTATTAGTCTCCTCTTTCTTGTTTGTCTGGAAGAATATCCGCATTTGTTCTTCCATCTTATATTTGAATTCTTTTTGATTTAAGATTGCCTTGTTGTCTTCTGTCCTTTCCATTTGATTATAATAGGATTATGGTCTGCCCATGTATTAATATCTATTGTTACATCCTCTACATCTGAATTTAGTTCTTTCGTTGTCCAGACCATATCAATTCTAGACCAAAAATTTCTCTCCCTCCAGCTATCCTGGATGTTAAGTTCCTCCGCCATTTTAAAAAAAGTACCAGGCAGTATTCTTCTAGTTCCTTTCCTTGCATTCTCACTTTCATAGTCTAATTCTCCATCTACAATTGCATTGAAGTCATCAATTAAACAAATATTCTCATTTTTGATATCACCGATAATCTTATGTAATTTCTTGTAAAATTGTCTTTGTCTCTCGTTGGGGGCGTAGATTCCTACCAGGGCAACTTTTTTTTTATTCAGGGAAATTTCAATTATCAGTATTCTACCTTCTTCATCCTGATAAATTTGTTTTGCTGGGATTCTTTCCTTGACATATATCACTATTCCTCCTTTTTTCTGCTGTGAGAGTGATACAAATTTAGTTCCTAACTTGGGGTAGTTTAATAGATCTTGGTGCTGATTCTTTTTATGTGTTTCTTGTAAGATTATTATATCTACGTTTTTCTTACTAAGCTTATTCAAAATTTTATTTCTCTTAGCCAGGGAGTTTAAACCGTTTACATTTAGTGATAGTGCTGTTAGTTCTTCTGCATACTGCCTATATTTTGATCTTGTCGCTTTCGTCGATCTGTCTTGGCAATTATTATGGGATAGGAATAGGAGGCTAACATTAGCTACCACCTATAAAGAAAATCTATATAATATCTTCTATAGGTGGCATCTTCCCCCCATAAGATTAGCAAAAATGGACAAAAAAACCTCATTGATATGTTGGAAATGTAGAAAATCACCAGGGATCTACTACTACATGTGGTGGGAATGCCCAAAAGCTCAAGAATTTTGGCATCTGATAAAAAAATTGGTTGGAAAGGGCGTTGTTTACCTGAACGCCTATTCTCAGCATGATGATGGATAATTCACCAATGGGTTATCTTAACCTTCCTGCTCCACGTGACTAAGTCTGAGTCTATAAGTATCAGTACCACGCCATGTGCTCCCCAGTTTTGAGACTAGGCGATATATGTACGTGTGTACGTGTTTGTTATAATACCCAGGCTTCCAGTCCCTAGGGTGGGGGTGAATTATCCATCATCATGCTGAGAATAGGCGTTCAGGTAAACAACCCCTTTCTCCAGCATGATTGGATGGAAAATTCACCAATGGGACATACCAAAGCCCTGTGTCCCTAAGGGAGGGAATCTGACTGGGCCTGGCTACCTTCTAATGCCAATGCCTGCTTCAGGACCTTACGTCTGAATGAAGCCTCGGCTGCTGCATACTTGTCAACCTTGTAGTGGTGGACAAAAGATGAGGGTGAGGACCAGGCCGCTGCCCTGCAAATCTCCTCTATGGATGCCTCAGTTGTCCAGGCCGCTGAGGTGGCAGTGCCACGGGTAGAGTGAGCGGTTATATGACTGGGAGTTGGCAGTGACTGGTTCTGGTATGCTAGGGCAATGCAGGTCCTGATCCATCTGCCAATCGTGGAAGAGGAGACCTTCTGACCTCTGGATGAAGGTTGAAAGGATATGAACAATGCCTCGGACCTACGGAAGTCTGCTGTCCGGTGTATGTAGCATTGTAGGGCCCTACGTACGTCGAGGGTGTTCCATTGCTTCTCAATGTCATTGGATGGGTTAGGACAGAAGTCCGGTAGCACCACCTCCTGCGATCTATGGTATAGGGAGTTAACCTTGGGCAAGAAGGACGGGTCCAGCTGAAGTACTACCCTGTCCGTATGGAACACGCACATGTTCCTGTTTACCGATAGGGCCGCCAGTTCAGAAATTCTTCTGGCTGACGTGATCGCGACCAAAAAGGCCACCTTCAGTGATAGGAGTCTAACGGGACATGTGTCTATGTGTTCGAATGGTGGCTTAACGAGTGCCATTAGAACTAGGTGAAGCTCCCACAAGGGGTATCGATGTACCGTCGGTGGGCATGCGTTGGAAGCTCCCCTGATGAAGGAGCAAACCATGGGATGCTGCGCTAGGGGGAGAGCGTTGTCGCACGTGATTACTGTAGCGAGGGCTGCTACCTGTCTACGGATGGTGTTCAGGGATAGACCTCTCTCCAGTCCACTAGGAATTCCAGTATCGTAGGTACAGAGGCTGCTAAGGGCTTGAGTCCGCGCCCTGAACACCACCTGCAGAATCCCTTCCAGGTTGCATCATATATTCTATTCGTAGAAGGTCGCCTGGATTGTTGGATCATGTCTATTACCCTTGTTGAATATGAGTCCTGACTCAATGCCCGGCGTTCAAGTGCCAAGCGGCTAACTGTAACCACTGAGGGTCTGGATGTTGAAGCTCCCCCTGCGTGAGGGAGATGCGATCTGATGGAATACGCCACGGGGCCTCGATGGAGAGATCTGTCAGATCGGCAAACCAGGGGCGCCTGGGCCAGTGGGGTGCGACCAGAAGGATCTCCGCCTGTTCCTGCAGCGTCTTCCGGATTGTGGCTGGAAGAAGTGGGAGAGGAGGGAAGGCGTACAACAGTCCCCTTGGCCAGGGACTGCGAAGGGCATCCGTTCCCTCCGCTGCCGGTGAGGGGAATCTGGAAAAGAACCTTGGTAGTTGGGAATTGTTCGGGGAGGCAAAGAAGTCTAGGATCGGAAGGCCAAACCTGTCCGTGATCTCCTGGAACACCTGCGGGTCCAGCTGCCATTCTGCCTGGTCCACCGTTGTTCTGCTTAGGGAGTCCGCCTGCTGGTTGGACTCTCCGGATATGTGTTCTGCCCTGAGGGAAGCAAGATTTAGTACCGCCCACGCCCCCAGCAATTGGGCCTCCTCCATGAGTGCCCTTGACCTTGTCCCCCCGTCTGTTGACGTGCGCTTTGGCTGCTATGTTGTCGGTAAGCACTAAGATGTGCTGCCCCCTTACTGTGTCCCTGAAATGTCTTAGGGCCAGGCGAATCGCCCTGAGTTCTAGCCAGTTTATGTTGTTCTCTAATTCCTCCTCTGACCACTGGCCCTGTGTCCAGTGTGAGTCCAGGTGTGCTCCCCAGCCAAACAGACTGGCGTCTGTGGTGAGGGTCATTCTTGTTGGTTCCTTGAACACCGACCCCCGCGTCAAGGCTGGAGAGGTCCACCATTGAAGGGAGTTCAACGCCACCTGCGTAACTTGAACCTTCCGGTTGGAGGCGCTGATGCGCCGTCTCTGGAACGGAAGAAGGAGCCACTGTATCTCCCGGGCATGAAGGCGGGCCCAAGGCACGATCTGTACGCAGGACACCATCTTCCCCAGAAGTTGCGATAATGATACCAGGGAAGTCACTCTGGTTCTCTGGATTCTCTGGACTGCCTTCCAGATGCTGGTCCGGCAATCCTGTGACAGATAGACCGTACAGCTGCTTGTATCAATTATTGCTCCTAGGTGAAGGAGCCTTGTTGAGGGTATCATGTGGCTCTTGCGAAAGTTGACAGAGAACCCATGGTCCTGTAGGGTACTAATTGTTAGGGTGAGGTCTGATTGAGCCCTCTGTGCAGAGGATGACTGAATTAATATGTCGTCCAAGTAGCACTGGACTCTGATGGGTACCTGTCTCAAGTGTGCAGCCAATGCTGCCAGTATCTTGGTGAACACTCTAGGGGCTGAGGATAGGCCGAATGGTAAGGCTCTGTATTGGTAGTGAACCTGGTTGTAGCAAAACCTAAGGAACTTACGGTGGCCCGCTAAGATGGGAACGTGTAAGTATGCTTCGGTCAGGTCTATGGAGGTAAGGAAGTCCCCTTGTCTGATGCCAGCCAGGATTGACTGTAGGGATTGCATCTTGAACTTCCTGTATTTTAAGAAGAAATTTAGGTCCTTAAGGTCCAGTATTGCCCTCCAACCCCCTGATGTCTTGGGAACGACGAACAGGTTGGAGTAGAACCCCTGACCCCACTGATTCTGAGGTACCAGCTCTATAGCCTGTATCTGAAGGAGGTGACCTATGGCCTCTGACATGAGGGCTGCCTTATCTGCATTCGTGGAAGTGGGGCATGTTCGGAAACGATTGATTGGGCTGGATTGAAATTCCAGCATTAGCCCGTGGGTCACGGTGTCTAATACCCATGAGTCCATGGTGGTGGCTGCCCATACGTTGGAATAACGGGTCAGCCTACCCCCTATAGGGTCAGCTGTTGCGGTATCACTTGCCTCGCCTGGTGAATCGCCCTCCAGTTCCTCTTGAGGGACGCTTTGCCTGTGCTTGGTGGCGGTTACCGTATGAAGAACGGTTCTGCTGGCGGTCTTGTCTTTGGTAGGGGGCGCTGGATGTCTGACCCCAGCTCCGACTGGGGGCTGGCCGAAAGGGCTGTCTATGATAAAAAGCCTGAGAGGTTCTGGTTCCCGGTCTCTTGTCTCCCTTCTTGGGCGCGTTCACTAGTGACTTGCACTTGTCTTTGCCCTCAACAAGGTAAGGGTCAAGGGCCGTCCCGAATAGGAGCCCTCATTTGTATGGCTTGGTGACGGCCCGCCACTTGGCCTTTAGGTCCACTCGCCAGTTCTTTAGCCACAATAATCTGCATGCAGAAATGCCTGCGGCGATGGACTGTGCGGAGTATCTGGCCGTATGGAGGGAGGAGTCTGCTAGGTACTGCGACTTAGCCACCAGCTTACCCAGGTTCTGGTGCATCCTGACCTGATCTGGCGGAACCATGTCTTGTAATTCACGTAGCCAGAGTACTGAAGCTCGTACAAAGAAAGACATCGAGGTGGAGGCCTTGACTGCCCAAGCTGCTGCTTGATGAGACTTCCTAAGGGCTGTCTCGAATTTCTTTTCCTCTGCCTTAAGAGCTTCCGATATGTCCCCCGCAACGCCCGAGTTTGGGAACAGGGAACTCAAGGGCTCATCTATCTGAGGCACCTCTAGTAGTGTCGCGAATGTGGGGGACACATTGAACAGGTTCTTTTCAGCAGACCCCAGGCTAGGTATGGGGCCTAGGTTCTCCCATTGTTTTTGTACAGTGTTACTGAAGAATGGCAAGGGATATGTTTTTGTGTCACCACCGGTTCTGTATAAATTGGATTGGGGTCGTTTGAAGAAGACGGGACTGGTGTCTCCTGTTCTGAGGAAAGATTGCCTGTGGTGCAGGCCTTTATCAATAGGATATTAAACAGTGAGTGGTCAAAAAGGCCCACTGGTGGAATCGGCTCTGGTGCTGTTGCATCCTCCTCTTCAGACAAGACGATGCCTGAATGGTCGAATCCAGTTGATTCTGACTTGGATGGTGCCTCTTCTGCTGGTTCTAGTGACCCCGCCAGACCGCTGTCCCTCAATGATGGTGAGGGGGTTTGCTGTGGTTGGTGTGGTCTGGATGTGGCCATGAATTGTGCCATGGCCTGGGCTATCATGGCCTGGAGGGCCTCTGGGCCCACTGGCTGAGCGACTGTGCTGGTCGCAAATGCGGCTCCCGTTGGGGCTAAGCCCTGTGTCATTACCCCCTGCGCCACGGAGATTGGTCCTGCCAAGGTTGTCTGGGCTTGAGTTACCTCCCTGGGAGGAGACCAGGCCCCCGGGGGTAGGGTGCAATGCGTAGACAGAGGCTCAAAGCTTGAGCTCGCTGGGGCTGAGTTCAGTAGCTGAGGAGCTTCTCTCTCAGATCTAGTATGCTTGGCAGGTTGTTTTCCCCTGGATGAGGATCTACTCTGTTTCCTCTTTGCAGGGGCCTCCGTGGATGATGATGATGATGATGATGATGATGATGATGATGATGATGATGATGATGGATCTGCCATGATGGTTGATCAGATCGTCATCTTAGGGCTCTAATCAGTGAGAAGCGCCCCCCCCTCTGGCGCTGTAATTCTCCTGAAGAGGCCCAGTGGAGTTTTCAACCCAGGTGAGGAGGGGGGGGAGGGTTAGTGGGGTCTTAGAGTGAGGCAATGCGCCCAGTATGGACGAGCTTGCCTACCCCACGATGATGGAGTCAGCACGCTGCAACAGATTGGAGAATGCGAGTTAGCTATGGTAGCTGTGAGCCCTTGTTCCCTAAGGAAGCGCTTGGGCCCCTTAATTAATTGGTCCTAGGACCTGTTCAGCTCGCTCCTTCCACCCAGCGTCTTCTTCCCCTTGTGAGAATGCGATGATGGAGGGGAATGGCTGGAGCAATCCCCTTCCCTTGGAAGCTTCCCTGCTCGGAAGAAAAAACCTCTCCGTTGCCGGGAGCAGCAGAGAGATTGCGCGGGAGATTTCCCCTTCCTCAGAGGCTCCCGCCCTGGGAAAAGCCTCTCTGGCTTGTAAAAGTTCACGGAGGCAACACGGATGAATCCCCCTCTTCCGAGGCCTCCCGGCCTGGGGAAATCTTCCCTGGCTGTCGGAAAGCCTCAGGGAGGCTGCGCGGGGGAATCCCCATGCGGCAGCCTCTCCAGACGACAAGGAGGCAGAAGAGAGGCTGCGTGGGGGAATCCCGGTTGGGGGAATCCTCCCTGCTTGCAGCAGCCTCTTCGGACGATTAGAAGTGGAAGAGAGGTTGCGCGGGGGAATCCCCTTCTTTGGAAGTCTCCTGGCTTGAGGGAAGCCTCCCTGATTGCGGCAGCCTCTCTGGGCGACGAGGAGGCGGAAGAGAGGCTGTGCGGGGGAATCCCGGCTTGGGGGAATCCTCCCTGCTTGCGGCAGCCTCTCCAGATGGTTAAAAGGCGGAAGAGAGGCTGCGTGGGGGAATCCCCTTCTTCGGAGGCCTCCCGCTTGGGGGAAGCCTCCCTGGATGCCAGGGAAGCCAAGGAACACATGTGGGGAATCCCCCTTCTCCGAAGATCTCCCGGCCTGAGAGAAGTGTCCCCAGTAGCCAATAAACGGCAGGGAGGCTATGTGAGGGAATTTCCCCTCTTCAGAGGCTTCCCGACCTGGGGGAAGCCCTTCCGATCGCCGCAAACGGCGGGGTGGGTGGGGGTGGGAATAGATCCCTAGGGGTCCCCACGCCGCTGAAGGCTAGGGAGGTTTCTCTGCGTTGGGGATGGCCATGTGGTCCGAAAGTACTCACCGTTCCTTGATCTCTGGTTGAGGGGAATCCTCCGATGCGGAGAGCAGCTGATGAGCAGGGAATCCCCTTGCAGCGGAGGCCCTCTTCCTGAACAAAGGGACTCCCTGTCTCCGAGGGAGAGTTCAATCAGAAGAATCCAGAGGAATCCTCTCCCCAGGTGTAGTCCCTTGGGAATTTCTATCTTGTTTAAGTCTAATTTCTGTTGAATTTACTTAATTGTAGATATGTTGTTGATAAAGTTTAAAGTTCTTTGTTTAAAGTCTGGAGCATGAAGACTAAGTCGAAAAACTGGGGAGCACATGGTGTGGTACTGATACTTATAGACTCAGACTTAGTCACATGGAGCAGGAAGGTTAAGATAACCCATTGGTGAATTTTCCATCCAATCATGCTGGAGAAGAGATATTATCACAAAAAATCGAATTGAAACCAGAAATTTTTTTATTAGGGATTACAAAGAAGAAATCCAGCAAAGGATCTTTATATTTAGTACTGCATATTCTAACTGCAGTGAGACTAGCCTATGGTCAGAAATGGAAGAGAAAAGAAACACCTACTGAAGAAGAAGTAATAAATAAAATCCTATCCTGCGCGGAAATGGATAGGTTAACATTAGAGCTTAAAAATAAAACTGAAACAGACTATTTCGAAATTTGGAATGGAGTGTATAAATGGTTAGTCAAGGAGGAATGCTGGGACGAATGTTGATTGATAAGTTGATAGTTTAGAAATCTTTATACTAGTATTCTTTACAAGATAGAATTGAAAGCTATTTAACCACAATGTATATGATTGAAAGAATGCTCACTAGAAAGATCACAGATCCTATATGCATATTTTGTTATAATGTAAAGAATTTTTTTTATTTCATAAGTTAATACTAATAGTATTGTTTAAACCAGGGAAGTTGTATTATGTCCACTGTATCTTTTTTGTTTTTAACTGTATATTAAATAAGTTTTTTCAAAAAAAAGGCTCTATTTTGAAAAACAGAAAACAGCACCATTTTTAAGCATGAAATACAACCCAGAATCTCATTCCGGCCTCTGTGTTTACATTCGGGACAAAAAACTTTTTGGCCTCCCTGGCACCCGCATCCCTGACCCCGGCATCAGGAATTTCTTTCCCCAGACACCAAAAAAGGCTTGATTTTGAAAAACAGGAAACAGCATCATTTTTAAGCATAAAACTCCACCCCGAATCTCATTCTGATGTTCATTTTTAAATTTGGATCAAACAAAATTTGGCCTCCCAGGCACCCGTGTCCCTGACCCTGGCATCAGGAATTTCTTTCCCCAGACATGAAACAAGAATCGATTTTGAAAAACTGGAAACAGCACCATATTTAAGAATGAAATTCCACCCTGAATCTCATTCCAGCATCCGTTTTTACATTCGGGTGAAAAAAACTTTTTGGCCTCCCTGGCACCTGCATCCCTAACCCCAGCATCAGGAATTTCCTTCCACAGACACCAGAAAAAGCTCAATTTCTAAAAAAAACCAACCCAGCACTATTTTTAAGCATGAAATTCCTCGCAGAATGTCATACCAGCGTCCGTTTTTACTTTTGGGCCAAAAAAGTTTTGCCAAAGCACCCTCCTCTGGCATCAGGAATTTCCTTCCCCAGACACCAAAAAAGGCTTGATTTTGAAAAACAAGAAACAGCACCATTTTTAAGCATGAAATTCCATTCAGAATCTCATACCGGCATCCGTTTTTACATTCGGGTGAAAATTTTTTTTGACATCCCTGGCACCCGCATCCCTGACCCTGGCATTAAAAATTTCCTTCCCCAGACACCAAAAAAAGACTCTATTTTGAAAAACAGGAAACAGCACCATTTTAAAGTATAAAATTCCACCCCGAATCTCATTCTGGCATCCGATTTAACATTCGGGTAAGTACATTTTTGGCCTCCCTGGCACCCAGAATTTCATACCGGCGTCCGTTTCTACTTTCAGGTCAAAAATCTTTTTGGCCACCTAGGCACTGCCATTCTTGCCCCTGACATCAGGAATTTCCTTCCCCAGGAACCAAAAAAGGCTCAATTTCGAAAAACCAGAAACGGCACCATTTTTAAGCATGAAATTCCACCCAGAATCTCACTCAGGCATCTGATTTAACATTCGGGTCAGAACATTTTTGGCCTCCTTGGCACCCATGTCCCTCCCCCTGATATCAGGAATTTCCTTCTCCAGACACATAAAAAAACTTGATTTTGAAAAACAAGAAACAGCACCATTTTTAAGCATGAAATTCCACGCAGAATCTCATACCGGCTTCCGTTTTTTACTTTTGGGTCAAAAAATTTTTTGGCCTTCCTGGCACCCGCATCCCTGCCCCTGACATCAGCAATTTCCTTCCCCAGACACCAAAAAAAAGGCTCAATTTTGGAAAACAGGAAACAGCAACATTTTTAAGCATGAAATTTCACCCCAAATCTCATTCCGGCACCTGTTTTTACATTTGGGTCAAAAAGTTTTTGGCTTCCATGGCTCCCATATCCCTGCCCCCGGCATCAGGACTTTCTTTCCCCAGAAACCAAAAAAGGCTCGATTTTGAAAAACAGGAAACAGCACCATTTTTAAGTATGAAATTCCCCCTGAATCTCATTTTGGCATCTGTCTTACATTCGGGTCAAAAAGGGTTTTGCCCTCCCTGGCACCCGCATTCCTGACTCCGGCGTCAGGAATTTCCTTCCCCAGACACCAAAAAAGGTTTGATTTTGAAAAACAGGAAACAGCACAATTTTTAAGCATGAAATTCCACCCCGAATCTTATTCTGGTGTCCCTTTTTACATTCAGGTCAAAAAAACCTTTTGCCTCCCTGGCACCTGTGTCCCTGACCCTGCCATCAGGTATTTCGTTGCCCATTGCTTGACTGTCAAGGCTGGATCAATAAATTATACAACTTAGAATACAAGAAAAGGCACATTTTTAGAAATAAAATCTCTATTTGTGGGTAGCAAAAATATTTTTTTTCTGGTGCAGCTTTTCTGAAATCACTTAAGTCATAATTACTCATTTATTATAGTAAATAATGTGTTTTAAAAGTTCGGAATGTATGTAACCAACAGAAAGTAAAAGGAACTAGAGGTGTTACATCTAAAAGCTCAGGAAGACTGATACACATCCATATATCTCACTGACAACATTTAATTCAATGGATTAAATTCTTCAGCCTATGGTGAAGGAAACCACTATAAATTATAACTTTTTACTAAAATAAATGTAGGGAATGTGGGTCTTACCTCTTGCTGTGTATATCCACGTCTGAATTACAAATTTAAAAAGAAAAGAAAAACGTGACATTAATTCAATTACTTGTATTACATTTGTAAATGAAAATATATGTTCCAGAAAAGGAGGTTAAAAATAATATGTGGGAACCTCGTGGGTAAATCCACTGGAAATAATGAGAAAGAAAGGAATTGGTTGTTATGGCAACAATAAATGCATAGCTCATAAATTTATCTAGCACAGGAGTACTATGAACTTGAATAATGACATAAAAGTACATTGAATTCTAATTTGCTAAAGAGAACACATTTCATCTGATATTGGCTATATGGGATATAGGCACCTTTGGTGCCTTGAAAGCAATTCTTTTCTTCATCTCCCTTTCATCCTTCCTTCCAAAATTCACTAAAGGAAAAATGGAGTTTCTATTTGTGGTTTGGATTGTCTCTCCATATTTTATATCTCATTCCCATCTCCCTGCTTCTGTTACCCAGAAATCACTTCCAAAAATTAGTAAACTTCTGCTATATGAGGACTTGCCTCATATTTGGAAAAAAGATTGATAGGGGTGCACAATTGTGATCAATTCAGTATATACTGTCTACCTGAAAGCTCTCAGGCACATATTTAATTTGCAATTGAGCAAGGATGTTAACCACTCATACTTAACTATGTTGAAAGACATAACATTTCAATTATGACTACTGAATTAAACAGAATAACAGAGTTGGAGGTCTTCTGGTCCAACCCCTGTTCAAGTAGGAGACCCTATACTATTTCAGATAAATGGCTTGTTGGAATATTCATGAGCAGGAAGAGTCATGTGGTAACTCAGTCAGCCAATGTGAAGAAAGTGCTACTGAGTCTGTGCAAAAGGGTATTGAGTTAGAAGCTGGGTTTCAGTTTCAGGTTTCAGGTCTGTCTCTGCTGTAAGAAGTCTTCATTTATGCTATGTTTCTATGAAGAAGAATATATGGTATTGTAAATATTTTTATATGAATATAAAGAGTTTATTTGAATCAGCTAAATGCAGTCAACTGTGAGAGCTTCTGATTTATTTTTACTAACAGAGAAATTAAAATTCTCTAACAGGTTATGGGCCCAGAGCTTACTAAGGACTTCATTGTAATTTGAAGCTGGAAGAAATTGCCTGTGTTTAGAAGTATAAGAACAAGGCAGAATTAGCAGAATGGCTGTAATGGAATTTAAGGAAAGCTCTGTGCCTCGTTTAGGGCAAAAGAATTACATTATCTGGGCAGCAAAGATGGAATGTTTGCTGAAAGCAAAAGAGTTGTGGTATATTGTTGAAAATCCCCCACAAGTATTTGCAGCTACTGATCAGAAAAGCCATGATAAAGCAATGGCGTATCTCATCTTGAATTTAGATGATGAACAATTTCTAAATGTTGCAAATCTAAAGACTGCAAAGGAAATTTGGCTGAAGTTGAGAGCTGTGCACATGAATATTTCTGCATGCAATATAGTGCAATTGTCAAGAAAACTTTACAGAGCCTGTTTGCAACCAGGTGAATCTGTGGAACAGCATTTAAATAAAATGCAAAGTTTATTTTTGGACTTAGAACAACGTGGGATTGAATTTCCTGAGTCACAGAAGGTTTTATTGGTGTTGAACAGTTTAGATAAAACGTGGGACACAGTTTCTGCTATATTTGAGTGCAAAGAAGAGAAAGACTTAAATTTTGAGGCTTTAAAGGCATGTTTGCTTAATGAAGAAAAAAAGCACAATTTCAGGAGTAGCCACGAGGAGAAATTCCTGAGGAGGGGGTCCAGACTGCAAGTCTCCGGAGCAGGAGAAGCAAGCAGCAGATGGGACCAAATTGCAACAAAAGAGAAATTTTGCAGACAGAGAGTTTTGCAAGAAAAGAATTGCTACATATGTGGAGCCAGCACACATCTGAAAAGAAACTGTTTGCAGAGGAACAATTTGCAGAAAAAGACATTTATGCATGCAAAGAAGACTAATTTGTAAAAGGAACATTTTGGTGTTGCCAAGGTTTGCAATAGCAATAACAGAGACAAGTGGCTAATAGATAGTGGGGCAAGTCAAACAATTGTTAATGACTCTGAATTATTTTGCAGGTTTGTTCCAGTAGCACAAGAAGCTGTGGCTTTGGCAAATGGCCAGAAAGCAAAAGTCATTGGAAGAGGCGATGTAAAAATTCCATATTTGGAATCAAAGTTTACCAATGTGCTTTGTGTACCTGAAANTACAAATCCTTACTCAGCAGCAGAGAACGGTGTAGCTGAAAGAAGGAATGGTGTTTTGCAAACAATGAAAGATTCATTGTTAGAGGATTCTGGTATGAGCAGGTCATATTGGGGAGAAGCCATATTGACTGCCAATTACATAGTTAACAGGCTGTGGAGTTCCTCCATTAATAATACTCCATAAACCATTCTATATGGGAGAAAGCCATCACTGGCACATTTGAGAATTTTTGGAAGTACTGCATGGGTACATATTCCAAAAGAAATCAGAAGAAAGGGACAGCAAAAGGCAAGAAAGCTCAGGCTTGTGGGCTATGAGCCAGGGTCAAAAGGATATCGCTTTAGCGATGGAAGTAAAAGAGTTGTAATTTCAAGGTCTGCTAATTTTGCAGAACAAAATTGGGACAGAATTAATGCAAATTCTGGGTATGTCTCACTTAATGACGGTGATCTGTTTAGTGACAATAACTCATCTAATGATGGAAAAATGATTATTGAAGATGTCAATGTTCAGGGAGGAGAGGCTGAACAAGACATGAAGCCAGAAAGACTTGAGACACAGGAGCAGTTAGGAGCACGTAGGTCAGAGCGATGTAACAAAGGAATTCCGCCTGACAGGTATTCTGCCAGCAAGGTAAAGGTTTGCAATGTGTGGTATGAGCCAAGAAGTTATAAAGAGGTGTTGGCATTACCAAAAGCTGAACAAGATGAAATCCATGGGAGACCATGAAGTATTTAAATCAGTGACTTTGCCACAGGGAACCAAAGCTGTAGGTTGTAAGTAGTTATATAAGAAAAAGGTATTGCCAAATAATGATGTACAGTATAAGGCCAGGTTAGTGGCACAAGGTTTTTCACAATTAAAGAATTTGGGAGAAATAAAAAAATTATCTCGGTATAGAGATACAGAAAAATGAAAAAGGTGGTTATATTCTCAGTCAAAGGAGAAAAATTGAGCAGTTATTGGAGAAATATAATATGAAAGATTGCAATACTGCTCCCACACCCATGAGTATGGATTTTTATAATAGTTTAAGTGCGGACAAAGGTGAAACCTGTGATCAAGAGATATATCACTCAGCAATAGGGAGTTTGTT
>NW_015387554.1:69937-77002 GCF_001527695.2 Protobothrops mucrosquamatus
GGCAGACATGATGACTAAACCATTGGGTGGTATTCACTATGGAAAATGTATTAAGTCTATAGGTCTGATGTCTCTTCCTGTCATGAAGGGAGGAGTGTTGGAATATTCATGAGCAGGAAGAGTCATGTGGTAACTCAGTCAGCCAATGTGAAGAAAGTGCTACTGAGTCTGTGCAAAAGGGTATTGAGTTAGAAGCTGGGTTTCAGTTTCAGGTTTCAGGTCTGTCTCTGCTGTAAGAAGTCTTCATTTATGCTATGTTGCTATGAAGAAGAATATATGGTATTGTAAATATTTTTATATGAATATAAAGAGTTTATTTGAATCAGCTAAATGCAGTCAACTGTGAGAGCTTCTGATTTATTTTTACCAACAGAGAAATTAAAATTCTCTAACATGGCTGTCCAATCTCATCGTAAAAATCTCCAGTGATGGAGCACCCACAACTTCTGAAGGCAAGCCATTTCTTACTTCTAGGTTGGTTCTCTCCTTGGTTGCTCTTCATGCTGTCCCTCAGGTGCTTTGTAGAATAGGTTGACTCCTTCTTCTTTGTAACAGCCATTTAGATATTGGAACACTGCTATCATGTCACCGCTAGTCCTTCTTTTCATTAAATTGTAGGACAGTGTAAGACCCTTGTACACCATAAATAGTTCTTGAGCCAAATTTGTTGTTGTAAAGAAAAGGAAAATCAATGCCTCTTGGGAGTTTATCGAGCTGAATTCTCAAAATTGATTCCAGATACTACTGAAATCATCCATGCAATCTAGCTCCTGTTTAGTATGTACAGAATTCTCAGTTTAGGTTTCTTATTATGTCTTTACAGAATACTGATTTTGATGAGTTATGAACCTCCTCCAGATAGGGCCTTTTCTATTTACTTTGGATCTTTTGCTTTATTGAGCTATACAGTAGATTTGTTTAAGAAGAAACAAATGCTTAAAACTGTGCTAAGTTCAAGCTAGGAGAGAGACAGCAGATGAGAGAAACAATTTAAACATATCTAAGGGAAAAATAAAGAACAATCTGGAAGAGCACATTTATTTTTTAATATTACTATCCGTAAAGCTTTTCAATTAGCATTCATTCTATGTAGAGGATTATTAGAGGTGAATTGTTGCTATAAGCCATTTGATAGATAAATAATGAATGTTTAAAATGAAGATGATCAATGACATTTCAAAGTCTACCAAAGCCACAGTGAAACTCACAGCATTTTTTTTCTTGATTGACATCTTCCAATGCCCCCTTCTTTTTTGAAAACTTAAGTTCTCTCCTCTTTAAGAAAGTTGCATTGGGACTTCCAGTTCCAGACGCAATGCCTTCGGACACACGGGGGGAAGCTTCTCCCTGCCGTCTGATTTTCCTTCATCAGAAAGGGTCAAAAGTCGCCCTGGAGGGGCGACCACCATTGGGGAGGGCTCTCGCAAGATCGTGGAAGGGCGGCAGCCCTTCCATTTGATCCGAGGCAGCTCCCTAGGACCGACGAAGAAAAGATCGGCCATTAAACATGGCCAATCACTTAGTCGCACCAGCCGAAAGTCCCAATAATAGCTAAGCATACGAAGCAGGAGTGGAGGATTTGGGTGAGATCCTTTTTTACCTCTCTTTTTCCCTAATTACCTTCCTGTGAAAGCCTTTTGAAATTCGTTCCTCGCTCTCAATTCAGCAGCATTTGCATACGTGGGATTTTACAGCTTGGAAAGAAAAGGAAAGAACTACTAATTTCAACAACCAAATAATTGGATCTCTGTTTTGTGGATACCTTGGGGGCCCAAAACTTTTTTATATATACACTTAGCATTTTTTAAACTTCTTAACTATTATCTTTGCAAAATATCGGCTTTTTTGTATGTGTTAACTGAATAAGAGGCTATTCGGCATTTGGGAAAAGTTTTTGTGGTCTGCTGGGGACATCTTGTGGCAAAATCTGGCATAGCAACTGGAATTTCTTTTCAATTGTGTTTATTGATTACTTTGATTTGTCCTTCATATTATCAAAAAAGATAAGACGTAGAAACAGCTGTGGTGACAATAATTCTTACAAATTGTGGAGATGGACAATAGCTGAGTTTTACTAAACATAGCCTCCACTAAAGGACTATCTTTAATCACCATGGAAATGGATGAATCCTATCCACAACTTAATTACAAACTTATCCTTGAAAAAATCCATGAAGCAACAGAACTAATCATTTCAGGAGTATTCTGGATTGTGTAACTCTGTGTAACCCTGACTAGAGCATGTAGATCTGTATGTTAGAATGTTTGGCATTTATTGGGTTAAGTGCTGTCTCCTTAAGAGATGGCTTATGAGTAATGTAGTTTTAGTTAGTCAGCTATCCCATGTTAATAGGTCAGTAGTGGGAGGAAAGGAGGAGCCACTAAAGTTTATCACAGGATATCCTGGCCAAGGGCCATTGGGGAATGCCTTTGTTTCATCCAGCCTCATGGCTCCTAGCCCCACGGCTTGGAGGCCCTATGCCAACATGTGAGTCTCATGCAGAAGAAGAGGGGAAAATCCATTATCCATTAGCTGTGGAATGAGCTACATTGCTAAATATGCTTCTGGACGTATCTTTACATAACAGTGAGTTATTGTTTAGAATTCCTAGAAATAAAAGCGATGTTCTTTGCTTATTCTGCTGAGTTATCTGATTAAAGTAGCCTATTCTGTCTGGGGCAGAATAAGGAGTGAAAGCCAAAGACATTTTTACAAAATTACAAATTGAACCTCAGACTCAAACTGATCAACCTATAACAGAAGATGAACAATTTAACATTAAAGAAGACTTCATACAACATGCACAACTGGCTGAGATGACTTTAACTACAGCATCTGTAACTCCAAAAGCAGAGAACGTAGACATTTTAGATAACCAAACAACAACAACACCGGGTATGACTCTCTATTCTACTCAGATGAAATCACAACAAGAAGAAGAGGACCAGAATACTGAACCGACTATAAATACCCTAAACCAAACATGGAGATTTGAATTATTAGGGCAAGAGCTTAACAATTACAAAGGGGCCAGTTCTTTTGAAAGACTGATAACTGGATGTTCTCCCTTGATTCAAACAACAGGTATAGGAATGAAGGGAGATACATCCGAGGTTTTAGAGGCACTGGCATGGAAACCTATTTGGCACAAAAGGAAAGCCAGAGTCAGATTTAAAAATGGGATTTAGAAATCTACTTAATGGGTAAAGCAGCTTTTTAGAGATAATGTTTTTTTTATATTTAGCACTTAGATTTATAATGGGAGCTAACATTAACTGTTAGATTATAACTTTAATTGTTAGATGGAAATAGATTTGTGATAATGAAAGATATTTTGATCTTAAAGGAGGAGTTATTACAATGAAAATTAGAATATATTTGTCTATAAAGAAGGTACATTTTGGAATAATATGTGTATTTTAGTTATGTTAATTATATTATAATGAAATGAGGGAAATCAAGGTTATCCAAAGTTTAAACATTGGTTATAAAAGGTTAAATTGGAATATATAAATTGGAATTAAATAAAACCTCTAAACAGGACTTGGATATATATAAGTAAAATACTATTGATAAATGTACTGAGTGATTGAGCCTAGTTAGAAATTTATTAACATGAATATGATATAATATTTGTGGGAAACAGTGAGGGAATGCTATTGATGTAACCTGAGATATATATGAATGATTTTGTTATTGACTGATTTCCCTAGCACCACACTACTTCCTAAGTATCTGGATGTTAAAATTTGAAAAATTAATAAAACTTGGTTGTTTTTTTTAAAGTTGCATTGGGAGAAGGCTTAATTCCTCTGCGTTCATTGCCACCAAAGCATTTTTTCTCCTACTTGAATCTGATAGCTTGATTGGAATAAGGTAAAGGTAAAAGTTTCCCCTGTCCAGTTGTTTCTAAGTTTAGGGGGCAGTGCTCTTCTCTTTTTCTTAGCCGAGGTAGCCAGCATTGTCCAAAGATCCTTTCAGTGATCATGAAAGACTATACACTGAGGCATGCACAACACTGTTACCTTCCCACCCAAGTGGTACCTATTTATCTACTTGCTTTTGCATGCTTTCTAACTGCTAGGTAGGCAGAACCTGGGGCAAGTAATGGAAGCTCACTCTATTGCATGGCACTCAGATCTTGAACCTGGGCTGTTGGCTTTCCAGCTGACAAACTCTGTGTCCTTAACCAGTGAGCCATCATGCCCCCTTGATTGGAATAAAAAAAGACAATTCACTGGGAAAAGCAAGAGGAAAGGAGTTTAAAGTCTTCTCCATTTCAGCAACTTTCTCTTTCATGCATACATTCTATGTATATGCCCCCTTCCCAATTTCAAATGTGAGAAGAGTGGGTGGGAAAAAGGAATATTATACTATGTTTCCTCGAAAGTAAGACCTACCCTGAAAATAAGCCCTAGCTTGATTTTTATGGGGTGGGTCTAATATAAGCCTACTCCCCAAAATAAGCCCTAGTTTTGGGGCAAGGTGCATGCCTAAAAATCAAGCTAGGGTGGACATGGGGAGGGTACTGCCCCATGCACCCCACAACCGCTTACCAGGCCTCCCATGAATTGACACCTTCCTCTCCTCACTGGCCCACTTCTTCTGTGGTGTGCCCCGGCCTGCATTTCACTGTCAGAGGCATTTCCAGAAGGCCTCTGAAGCTGAGTGCTAAGCTATGGATTCAAGCCATAGCTCAGAACTCGGCTGAACAGGCCTTCCAGAAAGGCCTCTGATAGCAAAATGCAGCCCGGAGCTCCATTCTCAGCTGCAGAATGAAGCTGCTCCTTTGGCCACAGAAGAAGTGGGCCAGCCGGGTGGGGCTGCCACTGCCACAAGGTGAGTGGAAAAGACACTCCCCGAAAATAAGACCTGATGCCTCTTTGGGAGCCCCCCCCAAATAAGATCAGGTCTTATATTCGGGGAAACATAGTAGTTTACAGTAATTTTAGTAAGAGTTATGCTTACTGCTCCTGCATGCTAACATTTTATAACAATGCCTCTTCCAAAATTTCCAGAGCTAGGAGAATTGAGAGTTTAAGAAAAGAAATGGTGTAAGAATATGCTGCTCCATATAATGTCCACATCTGGGATGGGTCTAAGCAAAAATAATATTTTGAAATTGTGCTCATTTTCAATTAGAAATTGCTGATGATTTCTTTTAATTGCACTTTTCTGGGTGTTGCTGGTTCAGGGGTTTTGGAAAGAGCTAGCTATGGGAATGTATAATTTACAAGTTACTCTCAGTTTGATCTTAAATGAAAATAAGCAATTCTGCTGTTTTAGCAGATGGACATAGCATTAGTTTTTTTAATGAAATAAATCTCAATAATCAAATGAAAATTATACACAATTGAACAGACCAAACAGTTTTAAAAATAACTGCTTGCATCTTCCAAGTAGAAAGGGGTAAACAACAACTACAATCCAAATCTCTTAATGTCACTATTTTAATTTGGACAATGTATATGCAGTGAAACATCTTGATTCGTGCAGAACTGAATTCTTAACTGGCAGCCATAACCAGGAGGGTCCTTGGACAATTGCACTACAAGTCGTGTATCAGTTGCACCCATTTCTGCACCATTTCTGATTCAAGGTCACTCATGCTTTAGTCATCTCTTATATGGATTACTGCAATGTGTGTCATGGTTCCAAAAAAATGAAACTCTTCAAAGAACTTTGAGGCATTGTTTACCTTAAAGAAGCTTTAATTGAGCAGCACAGCTTCAGTACGTACATAGTTGAAGCCAAAATCTGACTTCCCCTCCCTTCAGCACATAGATCAAAGCACAATTCCCTCCTACAACTAACAGTCATAAATCACATTCTCCGATTAGTTTGAAATGCTGGCTTCCCACCCAGTTTCCTCTCCCGCCATTCTTTATCAGCTCTTGTTATGATATTGTATGTCTAACTCCCATCGCATTCCTCCCCCTCCCCCCAGCATCATCTAACTCTAAGAGTAAAACAACAGAAAGAAAAAGGCTGCATCTCCATCATTGTCAAAGCAAGAACATCCAATGTTAGCAGCGTTGACATCCAGCCCCCCTTACAAAAAGGACAGGTCCTGTAGCATAAACAAAAGCATATGTTAGGGGCTGTCTCTCAGTTTACTAGGGTGTTTCTTATAGAATCTTTTGATGAGTCTGTCGGCTTTCACATCGCTAGATTTCACCCATGTGGCTTCAGATAGCGAGAATCCCTTCTATTGTACTAGGTACTGCAATTTCCCTTTAAAAATTCTAGAATCAAGAACTTCATAGTGAGGGGTCCAGGTACCTTCTTAGGGGGAGGTCTTAAAGTGGATTCTCGCAAAGGTTTCAACAAGCTGCAATGGAAGACAGGGTGAATTCTCCCTAAAAGCCTAGGGAGTTTTAATTCTACTGTGACCGGGTTGATGATTCTAACAATGGGGAAAGGCCCCAAGAATTTTGGTCCTAATTTCTTACTGGGTAATTTAAGGTGCAAATATTTGGTTGACAAATAAATCTTTTCCCCAACTTGGAACATTCTTTGAGGGGCTGTCTTTCTGTCTGCCTGCTTTTTATAAGTCTCAGAAGACTTTTTTAAAGCAGCTTTCGTGGCTTTCCAAACCTCTTCCCACCCCCTCACCCATTGATCAAGTGTCTGAGAAGCTGAGGGTGCTTGAGAATATTCAGGTATTGGACTGAACTCTTTTCCTGTAGCTACTCTGAAAGGTGTGAAGCCAGTACTGCTGTGAACAGAGTTGTTGTAAGCCATCTCTGCAAAAGGGAGGAGGTCGGTCCAGTTGGCTTGTTGGTAGGAAATAAAACATCTGAGATATTGCTCCACCATCTTGTTAGTGGATTCTGCAGCCCCATTAGAAGACGGGTGAAACACAGATGATAGACCTTGATATGATCCAATTAGTTTAAGAAAGCTCCTCCAAAACCTAGCTGTGAACTGCATCCCCCCCTGTCCAAAATTATTCGTTTAGGGCAGTGGTTCTCAACCTTCTTAATGCCATGACCCTTTAATACAGTTCCTCATGTTGTGGTGACCCCCAACCATAAAATTATTTTTGTTGCTACTTCATAACT
>NW_015387554.1:77102-97559 GCF_001527695.2 Protobothrops mucrosquamatus
ATAATGGTAATCCTGTGAATTATGTTGAATTTTTATCATTTTTGATGCTGACATTTGATCGGAATTGCAAAATAATGATGGAGAATTGGGCCCCAAGCCTCTGTAAGGTAAGCTCATACCTGCAAGGAAAGATGAACCCATATGAAATTTCCAAGGGGAAAGATGGCAATTAATTAGCCCCCACTCCAATTTAATGACGAGGACCACCATAATTTCTCCACAGCCTGCCAATGCTCGCTACTCCGGCATTTTGCATCCAAGCCAGAGGAGTTTTTTCCTCCAAGCAGGGAGAGGGAAGGATCTGCTCTCAAGAGTTAAGCCTGAGTGCCAGAAACCCCACATGTGGCTGCTCTTCATCCACGCTCCTTTCACTCCGGTGGGAGGAAAGGAGCTGAAGAATGTGAAGTGAGAGCCCGGCCCCTTCCTTTCCCGCTCACGGCGTCCCTCCTTCCTGCCTACACTCACACAACCCTCTTAACTTCAAGTGTCTCTGAAGAGAGTCAGCCCAAAGTTACAATTGATGGGTTGTTGTTCCTCTTCATCTTTTGTGTTTCGTTTGAAGCACCATTGTACATAGTTTCACCTTTGGGACTCCCCCCTGCTCCCGGGATTTGCTCACGGCACCATCACACCGTGTATCGTCCCACACTTCCTTTTGCGCGGCACTCACACCTAAAGACCTCGGGAGGGACAGACCAGAAAGATGAGGGACACCGCTAGTGCGGCTTTTTTGCAGCTCCAGCAAAAGAACCTGGGGGAAGCAGCCCCGACGACCACCCAATCCTCTTCTCGGACATCGCAACCACGTGAAAAACCAAATATTTGGTCAAAATATGCCTTCCACGAGGAAACGCTTACCTTGAGATGCTTTTTCTATTTCCCCATCTATTAGCTTCTCTATGGGTGTGGGAATATTGAGGGGGGGGCTCTCTGCTTTTCTACAGATACAATTTCGCCGCATGATAAAAAAAATGGTTAGAAATCCTGTCAAGTCATGTGATTGATTGAATTATTTCCACCCCTCTTTTCTTCCTAAACTCCCCCACACACAACTCTTCCTGATTCCTCCCTTCTCTTCTCCCTCCCCTTTCCTACTTCTCCAGGCTAGGAAAGTCTATAGTGTCTTGGTTCCTAAGACCATCGGAAATAAGTATTTTCCAATGGTCTTAGGCGACCCCTGTGAAAGGGTCATTCGACCCCCAAAAGGGTCGTGACCCACAGGTTGAGAACCACTGGTTTAGGGGCTCCATGCAGCCAGTAGGTATGTTTCAAGAACAGTTTAGTCAGTCGTTGGGCAGACGGGAGTCCTTTCAGGCAATGAAGTGAGCCTGCTTTGAAAATAGGTGTATCACAGTCCAGATGACTGTATTTCCTCTATTTTCATGGAGGTCTACTATAAAGTCCATAGCGATTTCTTCCCATGGTTGAGAAGCGTCTGCCACCAGATGCAGTAACCCAGGGGGTTTCCCTGGCATTCTTTTCATAGTGGCAAATACAGTACAACTCCTGACATAATTTTCCACATCCCGTTTTAACCCCAGCCACCAGAACTGCTGGTGGATGAGATGTAGAGTTTTTAAATATCCAAAGTGTCCAGCCTGTTTTACGTCATGGCTGTGTTTGAGAGTGTTAAGAAAGAGGGCTTCTGGCAAGTACAATTTCCCCCTCTTCCAAGCCAAACCATCCCTGCATGTTAGGGAGGTTTGATTGTCCTTGAACCATTGATTGGTGAGGAGCTCTTGTTTTATTTTCTTTGCCCCAGGGTCATAAGGATTAGGGGCCCTGCGAGGGGTGAGTTGACCAGCTGTTTGTGGATTGGAGATAATTGCCTCATTGATCTCTTCCCGCTGGCTTTTGTACTGGGGTAGTCTGGATAGAGCATCAGCTAGGAAGTTTTTTCCTCCTGGTATGTACTTTAGAGTGAAGTTGAAGCGGTTAAAGTACTGTGCCCAGCGCACCTGTTTTGGGGACAATTTGCGGGGAGTTTTCAGTGCTTTTAGATTTTTGTGATCTGTCCATACTTCAAAAGGCAGTTTGCTCCCTTCTAGATAGTGTCTCCAGTTTAATAGAGCCCATCTGATTGCTAAGGTCTCCTTTACCCAGACTGCCCACCTCCTTTCACTCTCAGTAATTTTTTCCGAGGTGTAGGCACAAGGTTGCAAGCCCCCACTTTGGTTCTTTTGCAGTAATACAGCTCCTTTAGCTATGTCGCAGGCGTTGGCTTGAATTACAAAGGGCTCCCCTGGGCAGGGGTGTTTTAGGACCGGCTCAACAGCAAATCATCTTTTTAGATTCTCAAAAGCAGTTTGACAGCCCATAGTCCAGCGACTATGGGCTGGACCCCTAGAAAGTTTGGAAAGTTTGTAGATTTTGGCTTAATGTCATGATTCCGAAAGATGAAACTCTTCAAAGAACTTTGAGGCATTGTTTACCTTAAAGAAGCTTTAATCGAGCAGCACAGCTTCAGTACGTACATAGTTGAAGCCAAAATCTGACTTCCCCTCCCTTCAGCACATAGATCAAAGCACAATTCCCTCCTACAACTAACAGTCATAAATCACATTCTCCAATTAGTTTGAAATGCTGGCTTCCCACCCAGTTTCCTCTCTCGCCATTCTTTATCAGCTCTTGTTACAATATTGTATGTCTAACTAATTCCCATCACATTCCTCCCCCTCCCCCCAGCATCATCTAACTCTTAAGAGTAAAACAACAGAAAGAAAAAGGCTGCATCTCCATCATTGTCAAAGCAAGAACATCCAATGTTAGCAGCGTTGACAATGTGTTTTACATGGAACTGCCCTTAAAGGGTTTAAAAAACCAAAACGTGTTTAAAGTGCAGGAAGTTATGCATGTTCCAGGTTCTGCACATTACATCTCTGTTCTGTGAGCTGCATTGGTTGTTTGCTTCCAGGTTCAGTTCAAGGTGGGGTAATGATCTATAAAACCCTGCATGGCAAGGAACTGCATTACCTGAGGAATTGCAGCTTTACCTATTCAACCCATCTGGTCTGGCAAGGGTGGAGTATTGCAGGTGCCATCATCCAGGGAGTGTTATGGGATTCTAGAAGAAAGTTTCCCATCAACCAGGGGGTGTCATCCAGGATTTCTAGAGGAGAATTTTTTCTGCTGTGGCATCAGCCCTGCAGAACATCATTTCCCAGAAATCAGATTAGCTCCAAATGTGCTGAATTTTCTAGGCTCTGAAGACCTAGTTTTGCTAACAGGCATGGGGACAAATGGGATTGTGTATTTAATTATTTTTAAAATATGACTCTACATGACTTTTGTATTGTTCTTTTTTTTGTTTTTACATTTTTTGTCTGTAAGGTGCCCCAAAGACATATATATGAGATGGATGGCTATATAAATTTGGCATGGCAGTACAGTGTTTATAATGGAGTATTGCAAGCTGACTCTGCCCACTGCCAGGAGTTCATTCCTGACCAGCTTAAGGTTGACTCAGCCTTCAATCCTTCCAAAGTTGGTGAAATGACGACCCAGATTGCTGGGAGACAATATGCTGACTTTGCAAACTGCTTAGAGAGGGCTATAAAGCACTATGAAGCGGGATATAAGTTTAAGTGCTATTGCTATTGCTATAAATTTGAAAAATAAATAAAACTTCTGAACAACTGACTTTAAACAAAAAATAACCACACTTATTACTGTGATGGAAATATGAATGGATGCTTTCTGTCAATTGCACAGTTGCAATGTGGGTGGTTAACTTAGTAACATTTTGGAGATGACAAAACCATAGTGGATGGTAGAGTAATGTAGTGGAGTGGAAGAAGCCAGGATTTTCAGACTTGGAGAGATTTGGAGCTTTGTTGTTTTTATGTATCTTTCATTACTCCAGTTCCCATGTATATATCTGGGGCAATGCTTTTTGTTTGGGCCAAAGTTGATTTTATGGATTGAAGGGGAAAAAATCAAGGACAATATGATTTGGGAGTCTCTTTTCTAGTGACTGGAGAGAAACCAAATTTATGTATGTATGTATCTTTGTAAGTATCTATCTATGTATCTATGTATCTATGTATCTGTATCTATATCTATATCTATATCTAATCTATATCTATATATCTATTTCACATGATTTTATGCATGTATCTTTGTAAGTATCTATATATGTATCTACATCTATCTATCTATCTATCTATCTATCTATCTATCTATCTATCTATCTATCTATCTATCTATCTATCTATCTATCTATGTATATGTATATGTATATGTATATGTATATGTATATGTATATGTATATGTATATGTATATGTATATGTCACATGATTATGTCCTGCCTGCCTAACAGATGAGAAAATATTTGTACTTCTTTATTAATTGAAGGTATATATAAAATCAGTTGCTCAGTTCTCTGTGTCTGTGCTGTTTTGCTGTTGTGTTAATCCCTGCTAAAGTGAAACTAACTTAACTCCAACTGCTTGTGAAGCTAAAATGAAACTAACCTTTAGATGACCGTGATTGTTAACTCCAACTATTTTGGAGGGAAACTTTGAACATTCATATTTGGGCGGGTTTTTCAAGTATTGTGATTGGTTAAGGCCCAGTGGGCTCAGAGTATAAATTACAGGCAATTGCCTGCAGTTCTCAAATTCTAATTTGAATCAATAAATAACGTAACTATGCTTGTCTGCTCCTTGCCTACTGAAGCCCACTACACAATAGAAAATATCTTGCAACAGAACAAAAACATAGATCAAAATCAAAGCAGGAAAGAGAATGAAGAATTAGAACTAGGTTTACCTTCTGGCTTGGTCATAAAAATTTGATTATTCAAAATGTGAAAGCTTGAAAGATACTATCTATCTCAATTTTTGATACATAAGCCATGTTTCCCAGTATCCTGTGGAAGGATCATTTTTCTTTTGAATCAGATTCTTTCAATTCTTCTAGGTCCAGAATCATTGAGAGTCGAGCGGCATACAAGTTTAATAAATTATTATTATTATTATTATTATTATTATTATTATTATTATTATTATTATTATTGTTGTTGTTGTTGTTGTTGTTGTTGTTGTTGTTGTTATTGTCATCATCATCATCATCATCATCATTTTTCAGAGTAATAAAAGTATCTCAGGAGCTAATTCTGAGCTGAAGTAAAAGTAAAATCTTTTGTAGTGCAGTTCAAGGTGTTGATTATGATCTTTAAAGATCTTTTTTTTTTTTAATTTTTTTTTCCACCATACACCATACACCAAAAACTACATAAACATAAATCTTTTCCTCTAACAGAACAGTGCTTTACATTTTAAATGTTCTTTACATCTTATTTACATTTTATATACATCAATAATTATGTCTTTTTCTTTCTCTGTTCTAGCCAATTATAACATTTATTCCAAATTTCATAAAATTCTGACGTCTCCTTGTCTTTTAATTCTAACGTAAGTTTGTTCATTTCTGCGCATTCCAAAATTTTATACATAATCATAACATTTGTGGGAATATTTTCACTCTTCCAACATTGCGCATATGCTATATGAGCTGCAGTCAATATGTGTATAATGATGTGTTGGAGTTGTTTTTCCATCTTTAAATTTATTATGCCCAAAAGAAATATTTCTGGTTTGAAATCCATTTGTATCTCAGTTATCTCCTGTATCCAATCCCTTATCCGTTCCCAATAATTTTTTGCTTTGGGGCACAGCCACCACATGTGATAAAATGTTCCTTCTTTAATTTTACATTTCCAACACTTCGGGTCTATGTTTTTATACATTTTGGCCAATCTCGCCGGTGTTAAATGCCATCTGTAAATCATTTTATATTGATTCTCTCTATATGCAGTTGATAGCGTCAATTTGCAATTTCGATTCCATAATCTTTCCCATTCCTCTAAATTTATATTTCGCCCCACATTTCGTGCCCACGCTATCATTGGCCCCTTCACTATTTCTTCTTCTAACTCTATCTCTAATAGGTATTTATAAATTTTTGATAATAGTTCTTAAAGACCTTATGAACCACCTTGCCCTGCTTGGACGAGCGTATCCTACTCATGCCGGCAGAGAATGCCTATTTTGGATCCAATAGATCAAAGATCAGTCAATCAGGATCCAGAAGAAAAGCCTTCTCTGCTGCAGCCTCTGTCCTTTGGAACATGGTAACCTGTAAAATAAGATCTGCCCCCATTGTCCTATCTTTCTGTAGGAGTCTGAAGACATGGCCCTGCTGGTTGGCCTGGGAACCAATTGGGGTAGTTCCAGGCTGAAATGTTTGCTGGATTGATGGCAGACTCCACCTCCCCTAATTGCTCTCTACTCTTCAGCCATCTGTTTGGTCATCACATTGTTGTATTCTCATTGTGTTCTTTTTCATTGTTTATTTTATTGTTCTATTATTTTACTCCTGTTCTGTTTACACTCATTTTCTTCCTTTTTATTATTGCAAGCCCCCTTGCGTACTGCTACAGCGAGAGCCCCCACCCTTTGGAACGAACTACCCCCAGAGATCCGGGTGATTCCGGATCTCCCCTCCTTCCGCCGCGCCCTCAAGACATGGCTATTTAAGCTAGCCGGACTGGCCTAAGAGGTATTTTAATTTGGTTTTAAAATAATTTTAAAAAAGAAACGGCCAATAATGAATATTTCATTTTAATCATATTTTAAAATTAGTATTATTGTATTAGTTATCTGTTTTAACTGGCTGTAAGCCGCCCTGAGTCCGTTAGGAGAAGGGCGGGGTATAAATTTGATAAATAAATAAATAAATAAATATACAGCAAACAGATTTAATAAATAAATATATTTAACAAATAAATCAGGGGCCTAGAGCTAGACCTCCCCTCCAAGGAAGAGAACCATCAAAGAAAAGTCTCCACCCCCCCTACCCCAAATCCCCTAAGCCAGGGGTGTCAAACTGCCAGCCTGCAGGACGGATGTGTCATGCTGAAACCGCACCCACCCCAGCTCCAGCAATGGGGAAAAAATCGCGATACATCGCGACATGTCATGTGACATGGCAAGTTTGACACCCCTGCCCTAAGCTGTTTCAGAAAGTTACATGATTGTTGGTTTCAAAAACATCAGATCAAGGAAGACCAGAATCATCTGTCTGTGGCTACCAGTAATTATCCATAAATATACCTAGCTTACAAATATCTCAGAATATCTCAGACTGAAACCAGCTTGAAAAGAGCCCAACTGTTTCCTCTAGAGCTCTCAGAACTTTAAGCCTATCACCTTCTGAACAACAACCATCTTCTTTAAAAAGGTTAGGAAGACTGGAGGAAAATGATCTATTACAGCTGGATCTGGCAATGGTTGTTGAAAGAGGAAGAAACACCACTTCCTTCAAAGCAGGTGTCACTATCCCCTTCTGTAAAGAGATATTCACCCCTGTCTAAAAAACCTGGTCCATTTCCTCAGGACTAGCAGACTCAAGCTCTCCCCAAATAATTTAGCAAGCCTGTGCCTTAATCAATTCCCTGGGACTTGCACAGCCAGAATTAAATCCCAAGTGATTTTTAGAGATTTTATCTAGCAAAGACAGAGCCACTAGCCAGCTTTCTGAGGACATGCTAAGAGTGGAGGAATACATACTTTTCATTATTTTCATCATCATAAACTAATCCCTAATCAGGTTCTTACCTGTGTTTAATTAAATTTGCTCTTTCTTTTCCTTCAGTCATGCTCTAGGCATCTATTGATCATTTCACCTCCTGCCATTCGTCTATACACCAGGGTCCTCCAACATTCATACATATAAAAATCTGCATAGGGGCAATCTCATCCAAAGCACCATCACCCATTTATTCCAGGCAATAACTAAGGCTTTGGTCAAAGCCTGCAGTAGAGATTCAAAAACTGCCCCACATTCCCTCTGGAACCCCACCAGATCTATTTAGGCACCTGAGACAGACCACAGAGTTAGCAAGAGCAATCTGTCAATGACAGGAGACTGGGGACTTATCCACAACTTTATTCAGTTGCTCCAAGCCAAATAGCAGATCCAACCCTTCCCCCCAAATAAGTCAGGCCATCGACAACCCGGATCAAATCTATCAAATCTATAGTGGTCATGTACTGCTGAGCCAACTCTGAGTCCAGGCTCTGATTTCAGGCCTAAGCAAACTGAATACCTGAAGACATAGAAGAGAACAACTAACACCCAGGAGTCCACTATCAACCATGTGTGAATTGGGCAGCCCATATAAATGTGTTCAATAAATTAAAAAAAAACAGCCAGCATAAGTGCCACTGTTGAAAAATATGGGATCTGGGAGACGTACTATATCTATCACAGTGTCTGCCAGGTGGAATAGCCTATCTGCTGGAGTATGGTTGGCTTCAACCCTATTGGCCTTTCAGAAGATCTCAGAAACCTGATTCAACAGGATGTAACTGTTTAAGTGGAGTTTTAAAAAGGCATCTTTTATTCCTTTAGAAAATATTTTTAAAGATTTCTGTTTGTATACTCATTAGCCCCCCCCCCCCGGAGTTATTTATGATGGCAGCCATATACATTGGTATGTTGAGTGAATGAATGAACAAACAAACAAATGAATGGATTTGTGTATATGTAACTATGCAGAAGAAAGCCAAACAACAATCAGTGGTCATATGTGGAACAGGCAACCCTATATAGGAATGAAGGTGAATTTTCTTAGGCACAGACAATTTCTAGTGTAACAGCAGAACTCAGGTGATGAAGTTCACAGAAAGTGGCTTTTGGAGAACTAACTTTTGATCAAGTCATTCATTCTTGTGTCGTAAAGAAAAAGTCAACCAGCCAAGAGAAACCAGCTATTTTGAGACATTTAACTATAGGATATCTATGATTTCTTACCTGTTGGTGATGGATAATATTAGCTGAGAAAACTGATTTTAAGCTTTTAATGTCTACCTCAAATGCCTGGTTTGCAAAAATTAATTATACATATTTCTGAAATAGGCCTGGGGTGTTTTTATATTAAGAATCGGAGGGGATGGGGAAGAAATATAGTGAGCTAAGGACACAAAATAGATTTTTTTTATTAGATTTGATGTCACAAAATAGATTTTTTTATTACATTGGGACCATGGTGCTCTCAATGGGTTCAAATGGGGCCATGAGAACTGGGAAAAATGCTTAACCTTTTTTGTCCATCAGTTTTCTTCATAGAATCTTCTTCATTTCCTAAGCCATAAAAAAAATACAATGTTCTCCAGTTATTTTGGGCTACTGCTCCCATTAAACTCCCATTCCAAGTGCCCTCCTTTTTTTATCTGTGGTTAATAGAAGCTTTTGTGTGTGTGTGTGTGTGTGCGTGTGTATAAACTTTGACATTGTATTTACTCATGATTGTAAATGTGGGGAAGGAAACAAAACAATTATTTATCTCTCTTTTCCACCAATTCTAAAACATAATAATTATATATAATTATTATTCCCTTCATGATTGTTTTGAACCTAACCAAATGGCAAAAGTTTTGAAGCTGGATCTTCTACAGTACAGGTATTTCTCAACTTACAACAGTTTGTTTAGTAACCATTCCAAGTTACAACAATCACACTTATGACTGTTGCAGCATCCCCATGGTCACATGATCAAAATTTAGATGCTTGGCAACTGAGCCATATTTATGATGTTTGCTATGTCCCAGGGTCAAGAGATCGCCTTTTGCGACCTTCTGACAAATAAAGTCCATGGGGAAGCCAGATTCACTTAGCAACCGTGTTACTAACTTAACAATTGCAGTGATTCCCTTAACAATTGTGGGAAGAAAGATCATAAAATGGGGCAAAACTCATTTAACAACTGTCTCTCTTAGCAACAGAAATGTTGGACTTATATTGGACTAATATCCAGGACTACCTGTATATTAGTTCTTCTTGGCCCTTGGCTCAAATATTTTTTTCCCTCTAACCCATTTCTACTGCAAACAAACCTATTTCCACTAGAACAAGCAGCTAATTTAATAAAAATAAAATGTTAATCCTGCTGATAGTTTTTGTTTAGAAGGTTTAAAAGCCACAATCTTGCTAAGTGTGGGCTTTGGGGAAATTCTTGTGCTTATAATTTCCTCTTTTTTGTAGTAATTATTCAGATCATTTATTAGTTCTGACAAGCTGAAAGAAATGATAAAAGAAATATACTTAGCAAGGTAGCATGCAGTAGAGAGAAAAGTATTTTTAATAAGGGTTTTTTTTTAAAAAAAAGGATTTTTACAGAAAATATGTTACAAAAGTTAACACTTAGAATATACAGTGTCAGTATATAAAAAAGTAATAAAAGTCATGCTGGGATAACAGGAGGGAGAACAGGGAGAATTATAAATAGAAAAATCATCAAAGCTATAAACCTGTTGCCATGGCACAAAGCATTCCAGTTTACAGAAAAAAGATGATATATTATTGCAAAAATTGTATTCTTCTTTTCTTTTTGCCAAATCTGTTTGTTGTAGTTATCATTTGTTTTCCGATGACATCCAACCACGCTTTTCAGTGAAAAATTAAAATTAACCAGAGAACTTAACCATATATTCCCTTCCTATAGACCATAACAATCTGGTTGTTTTCTTCCAGACATTTCATTACTCAAACTAGGTAACATCATCAGTGCTAGTAGCATTGAGGATGTTAGCTAGTTTGCATAATGAAACATCTGCAAGAGAACAACCAGGCTCAGAGAGCAACCAGGATCCCTCATTTCAACCCTGAGCTACAAATATTCTCCTTTATTCATAATCATTTCTCTCTGGAGACAATTCATTTTGACCAAATAAAATATCCCTCTGATATTTAGCATCCTAACTACTAAAGTGCACTCATGGCTCTTAGAATTGTAATGTCTCATTTTCCCCTTTAACATAGACCAGCCATCTAAGAAATGAACAATTAACCATTCCAAGATGAAATCATAGTTAATCTTAAGAATAGCAATATTAGAGATTAGCAGACTGTGAAGTGAAGGAGAGAGAAAAAGAAACATTCTGATTGGGTCTAGAATGTATGGAATGCATGATGTACTCGGCATACACCACAACAAAATCACTCAGGACTGTCATAGTGCAGTTGCCTGAGATGGGAATTGTTTTTCATGTTCCTCCACTAAACTGCTCAAATTACACTCATCAGCTTCAGCTACAATTTCAATATCTGTTATCGGCTTTGCCTTGTCTACGTCTTTAGGCAGAACGTAATTTTTATTTATCTGGCTGTACATATTGGCTACTGATTTTTCAATGTCTGCTAAGTTATGGATATTTTTAAGAATTCCCTTCAGTTGCTTGCGAGAAGAATCACCAGGCTCTCCCTGTGATGATACCATGGTTTGGTTGGAAGTTGATTTAATACATTTTTTGACATGTAGCAGTTGGGTGCTTTGAATGGGTGAGGAAGGCAAGGAAAGCCTTTGAGGGGCAGGGAAGGGAAGTGATAATGAGGGAGGAGGAAGCAGTGGAGGGGAAGGAGAAGGAGGTGGAAGTGGAAGAGGAGGTTTCGGTGGGTCTTGAATGCTTTTTGTTTCATCCTCAGACATTTTGATGCTAAAAGGGGGAGGAGTTACCATATGGCTTGGTAGAGGGGATAACTGTTCAGGTATATCATGGTGAGTGATGGCAATGGATGGTGCTGTTGATGTTCTAAGTTCAGTCACCTCAGAACATGCTTGGAATGAAGAAAAAGAAAGTGCAGGAGATCCTGAAGATGGAAGAAAACATTCAGAAGTTGGTTCTACTGTTCTCTCTTCATCCTGGACACAAGTGCTACTTGCCAGGGAAAGCCCACTTTTCTTATCTTGGCATTTCATTTGTTGCATTTCTTGCAGAGCCTGCTGCTCAAACTGCCTTGCTTTCTCTCTAACTGACGTCCTTGTGCCAGTGATGGTCTTCAAGATTAGACTGCTTCTATTGGATCTTCTTTGATGGATTCCAATCTTTTCATTCTTTACTCTGTTTTTCTCCTGGTCCCATTGAATTGGGTCCATAATGAGCAAAATATTTTTCCTGGTACTCTGACTTGGTAAAGTCCATGCCTGCTCAATGTCTTTCAAAGTGCCACTCAATAGAACATTTTTCAAAGCTGACTTTCTATGAAAAAAATGGGGTACAACGTATTTGCTTTCCTGTAACAACTCAGAAGTAGAACTATGCAATGCACCCTCAGCATACAGAGGGTTTTGAATAGTTAAGGGAGTCTCATCAGATAAAAATGTAATATTGCTTGCAGATTTGGGAAAATTATTTTTCAATGTTCCTCTGATATTAGACCGCTTGTGAGCCTCAATTGCACGAGAAGCAAAGCTGCTAATAGCTCTCTGACGGTCTCCTCCATCTAACAATATATTTTTTCTCCTGCTTTGTTGAAAACGGTAGAGAAGTAAAAGACTTGAAAGGAAAGAAAATAATCACAAATGAGAAAGCATGCATGAGAAAAACAACATGAATGCAGTGAATATGAAACAGAAAATGAATAAAAAGTCTATGTTCTTCTAGGTTATCTAAGAATCTAGATCTAGTGTAATTCTACATGTAATTAACCTATTAAATCATAGAAAGTTATTTTACTACGTCACTGGGGGGAAAGGGTATAATAAGCAAATTATAATATTATAGGATGTAAGTCTGCAATCCACATGTGAAATAGGATCAGATTTTTCTGTCTAACAATTACTTATAGTGAATATTGCTGGAGGGACAAAACATTACAGAAAGTACATTTTTGGTCATATCCCAATTGCACTTGTGTTTTTCATAGAGACCTCCGGTCACCTGATCCATCCCCATGGAAAGAGCCAAGATCTGCTAAAGCATTTCAGACAGATAGCTAACCATCTCTTTGATGACCTCCAATGAAGAGAAATATGACAATTATTAGACATGTGAAGACTGGAAAAAAAACTCCCCTCAAACTTCTGTTTGGAGGTTAAATATATCTAATTGTTCTAACTGTTCCTTATAAGATTTCATTTTTTTGTCCCCTCCTCATCTTTGTAGTTCTCCTCTGATTTCACTCCAGTTGGTCCATTTAAAAGGGGATTGTGCCATACCCCAAACTACAGCCAGTATTCCAAATGAGACCCAATTAAGAGTGAGGCTTCTAATGATATGGATCTCGTGTTAATATTGTTAATATTGTCTAAACAGGCGTTTGCCCCTTTAGCAGTTGCATGAACCTGTCAACTCTTGTGATCAATTAGAATCCTTTTCAAATCCACTATTGCCTGCCAGCTTAGATCTCCCCAATCCTATACATGTGCTTTTCATTTTTTATCACCAGTTGTGACTCTATAAATTTTATTCTGTTTGTTTAATTTCATTGCTCGAGCCCATCTAGGCCTTTTCAAAAATATTCTTGTTCTTATTTTCTAACTGTTCTTTCTTTCTTTCTTTCTGGAAATCATAGTTAGTCCATTAAGCGGCTTTTCCTAGAAAATACTTTAGGAACAGTGGTTGGTCAACCATGTCTGTCTCCTCTACTTGTTCAGTCTCAATTTAGAATAGCTTAATTGCAGGTATGAGGAACAAAATAAAGCTATAATTGCAAAGCTTAAGTTGTTTAACTGAGCTTATTCTTACAGATGTTAATGAAACCTTTGATAAGTGAAAGGCTTTAGGATTGTAACTTGTTTTTGATTGTAGAGATATGTCATTAACACCAATAACCTGAAGGGCCTCGAATCTATTTGCTGTAAGTTATTGATGTTTGGTCACACTGCTTTTAATCTTTTATATCTAGTTCCCTTTGGAGAGTAGTGAATAAAATTTAGGTACTACATAGTAGAAAAATAGAATAACTATTTATTTTAAAACACACACAGCTATTTCCATTTGCTATTGTATTAGCCACTACTATGACAGTTTACTTACTGATGTCTTTCACGTCCAAAGGCAAATAAGAAGAAAATAAAAATAAATTTAATTTCAAAATGCTATCTGTAGAAGCTTTGTGTAATTCACAACATAGATTTCAACTGAAAAGAGAATGAGAGCCCCAAGGAAATTAGAAAAGTAAAATAAAAGATATATTGTCTTCAGAGCACTTATTGCTTACATTTTCAGGCATTATTAAGTATTGGCATTAAACAGTTAAAATGCATGGTGAAATACATAATAAAATGTTATTTTGCCAAAAGATTGTTTTGCTATGGTACAGTTAAGTAAACATGTTTTAATCAAAAGGGTTTATGTATACCTTCTATATCCATCCCTTCAATGGATTTTTTAAAAAGTCCAATTACTAAAGGCAGTTCTATCCATTTCCTGAGGCAGCCTGACCCAATGGAGCTTGATTAGCACTCAGCTGGAATCTCTGCTGTGAGTATAAAGTTTTTGTACACGTTGAAAATATTATTCAAGTTTCCACCTGTGGAATAATCGGCCTTTTTGGCTCATGTTGCATGCAAAAGTTTGAATATGTACTCCTTCCTATTTATATGTGGCATTTGAACATTCTTGACACAATATCCAACTACCAGAAAAACCTTGCATTCAAGACATCTTGTCAGAATTTGAATAACACTAGCTTTGGATAGAGTTGTGTACAAGTCTCAAATGGCTATAGGATGGTGATGATTAGTCAAATAAATGTCTATAAAGATTCTCAATCATCCAGGTCATGGTGATCCCAAAGGTGCTTTCAAAAGGCAACTGGACTTTCTTGATTTTTTTCCCTTGATCGTGGATGAGAATTAAATGTTTTCAAAAAAAAAATCAAGAAAGTCCAGTTGTCTTTTGAAAGCATCTTTGGGACATTAGTCAAATAAACTAACAGTAAACAGCTCAACCAAAGAACCATTAAGACCATTCCCACCGACACTGAGAGGGCAAGCCACTAGAACAGGGGCCTTCAAACTTGGCCCTTTTATGACTTGTGGACTTCAACTCCCAGAATTCCTCAGCCAGGCATGCTTGAATGTGGGATAAAAAAAAGCTACATGCTCTTACATGGAACAATACTTTTTTCATAAGTCCTGCCAATGTTTCCAATTCATATTTATATATTCTCATGCATATCCAAGGGAGCCTTTAGTCATTTCTTGTTTAATTGTGTTGAGCAAAACCCCAAACGTCTAAAAAAAGATACCATAAAAATTGTGTAATTGTTACACAAGTGTAACCACAAGCCAGTATACAAAGAGGAATGGCATTGTGATTTTCCATGGACTGGATTAACTGGATGATGGTTAAGTCATTGGGAAAGGCAAGTGAAATTATAATCTCCTTCACCTGACCTATGCCATCTGCATCTCCAGTGGACTAGTTCTTTAGCTAGGCCAATAGACCAGGTTGATCTACCTGCTATTATGACTATTGTCAGATGAAGCCATTGGTTTTTTTAGACCAGACATGTCAAACTCGCAATGTCACATGACGTCGCGCAATGTATCAGAACTGTTTTGCCATTGCTGGCAATGGGGTGGGCATGGCTTCTGTGTGACGCGTCCAGCCTGCAGGCCAGCAGTTTGACACTCCTGGTTTAGACTGATCAAACTTTACAAATCCTTAGAGATACAATCAGATCTATATTCCAAACGGCTTTGCAGGAAGAGCAATAAATGCAGAATATTGGCTTTCTATATACTCTGGATTTAATATTTAATTCTGACTACATTCCTGCCAATGGTCATTTGAATCCTCTTCTTCCTTCCCCCAAATTTGCTGACATCCTACCTGTATCCCCTTTCTGATCTACTGAACTCTCTTTGGTCTAGATATACATCATCTAGAGTCCAATCTTAATAAGGCCTACTGTATGATATTTTCATAGACTGATGAAACCTGGTCTTCTCTGGAGTGCCTAGGAAGAAATGCTAAGACCAGTATAACCTATTCATTTTTCTCTCCTACCCCTGTTTTAGTTTTGGGGGTGCAATGTAGAAATGTACTGATTTCGTCAATCTTTTGACATTTTGCATACACAGACACATATGCTTTGATCAGATCTTCCCTATGCTCTAAACAGAATTCATGTGTACAGGAAGGTGCATGCTGGACCTGACAAACTATCTAATTCATATCAATAATAAATATCCATACATTAAAATATGTAAAAATATATAAAAGTTTCTGAAATATATTTAGTACATAGATGATTTCCATTTGGTATACCAAATTGACAGTAATGCTTGTCGCAATTCTCTTGTGTGTTCCAAAATTTACCTACATGCTTCTGCTTACACAATTATCATTTCTTTATCCTCCTTCAATAAATGTACAATTCCCCCATGATGTTCACCACCATGTGGTTGATATTTAGAAGATTATATATTAATTTGCTTAGCCATGATGACTGTAATTTCTAAAGTATCAAAATTACACCCTGCGTTATTAGCATTTTAAATTTCATTGAAAACTTACATGGTGCTGTCACCCAGTTCCTCGTAGAGATTATTGGCAGGAATGCTTGCTGATTTGCCAGTTGGTAAGGCCATCTGGATGCGAGCTGTCTTTGCACATTCAGCTTGTCTCCTTTGGTGAAATCATATGGGGAAGAAGTGAAGAGATTTGAAGAGAATCAAAGACGCTCACATTGGTAGAAATAGCCAAGTGGAGAATTCATTAGAGCTTTTCACCTGGTAATTGATGCTAATGCTAAGTATTTGAACATAGCGCAAACAGAATCAAATCTGGCTTCTTGATATACTGTTCTCTTACAATGGATTATTGCAAAAGTGTTTTTGTGCATGATTTGACTACAATGTTCTGGAAAAGCTCCAGTTTTCTAAAATTAATAACTGGGATATTTAAAACTGATTTTACCCTCCATTTTCTTAATGCCAAAGAAAGAAAAAAATGTGCTGGGATTATAGAGTAGATAAAACTAGATTATCTCACAGTTACTACTGAATTAACAGATTTACTAGTATTAGGTTAATATTCTGGGATTTTAAACCAATATACAATTAGCCTGTGTTTTCCACTTGTCTCCTTAGTCAAGTTTATGATTCTATCTTTCACATAAAAATGACTTTTTTATCTAGCATAAACACTCATGTTTCAAGCATATTTTCAATGTAAAGTTTATTTAACTGAAATTTACTTATACATTTTACAATGTGAACATAATCTGATCAATCTTAATACTATAATTTAGGAAGCTTTTTTTCTTAGAATTAAATTGCATTAGATATTAAAACCTGTAAAGGGACAATCATCTTTGTGAGGTAGCAAAGAAAATTCTAAGATTTTAGCACACTTCTAATCTCCTAACCTTGTTTTGGGAAAGCATGATTCTTTTCAATCATTATGTACTGTCCTACTGATTCACATATATCCTTCTTTTTTAAATCACTGTACACAAACAAAGGCTAAACTTTTGCATATTCATACACAAGGCAGATAAAGTTTAAAAATAATATACTTACTCTTTAAATCTGTTTTGTAATGCAGAATGGTAAAACAGAAATAAGAGAATAAACAGTGAGATTCACATAGAAAAATAATTCAGAAAATTCTTATAAACTTTATATGCTACAGAACTCATTTTCAGGGTCACATCCTCAACCTTTAATTGGTTTGACTAACCAATTAGTCAATATCCCATCAGAGATATTTTAATAAATTCATAAGATATCTTTAATTAAGTGACCTCTAATAAAAATAGCTATTTAGTTGCAATTAATTTTGTGATAACTGCTATCCAACCACCATCTTACAAAAAGCCCCCCTTCCTTTGAAAGAGTCACAGAATAATATACCTTCTAGGGGCAAGCTAAAAAGAAGGGAGATTATTTCATTAAAACATGGATTTATGCAGGTTTAGTAGATTAAAACTAACAGCAGCTAAGTGTTAACAAAGGAGTAACCTGATAGGTTATTGTGAACTAAAAAAATCTTACATTATTGGGAAAAAGAAAACCTCTTCCATCTGATGGAACGAGCCAGATTGGTTGTATTAACATTATTGCTAGAGTGGTTAAAGACACTGAGCTTATAGCCTGGGTTTGAGACCTAAGTGTCTCAGAATTGTTTAAGTGCCCGTCTTCTCCTAGCTCCTGCCCATATGTTTGAAAACATGCAAATGTGAGTAGATAAATAGGTACCACTTTGGTGGGGAGGAAAAGGCACTCTTCAGATGTTGCTTTCTCATGGCCTTTGGAATGGAAATAAGTGACACCTCCTATAGTCAGCAATCACTAGTGGAGTAAAATCTGCAGGAATTCCTTTCCTTTTCTTTCTTTCCCAGGTGCTGATTTTGATTTTTAAAACCCTCCATGGCATAGGGCTCGGTTATTTGAAGGACCTTCTTTCCCTGATTACATCTGCTCATCCAATCAAATCTAACAAGAGAGACATGCTACAGCCCCATCTTTCCAGGAACTATGCTTGGTGGGTCCAAGGAGGTGGATCTTATTTTTGGGAAGTCCCTCATGAGGTCTGGGGTCTCAGGGGAGGTGATTGATTGTATTGCTGATCAGATCTTGTGTATATTTATTGTGTGTCTATTTATAATGACTGTGTTTGCTTTTATACTTTTTTTTTTTTGCTATGTGCAAGCCAGGAAAATTTCTTGTGAATTTTTTTTATAAATAAATAAACCTTAGTCCCAAATAGTCTGGCCTCAGGGACTAAATAAAATAGTCATGTGCTTCTTTCTACAAGTCTACCTGCCTGTGTAGTATTTTGCCCTGCTTGATAATAACTATTCATCACAATTCTTTATCTGAAAATCTTCCACTGGAAGTAATTCCCTGTGGACAAAGCCTGAAGTTGCCTGTTAATTGCAGAGTGAGCAGAAGCTACCTGATCATATATTCCTGACAGTGATGACATCTACCAAAATTGTATTAAAATGTTCACACCTACATATACATTTAGGCTTTTTTCAAATTGTAATATCGTGCAGCAGAACTGAAAATTAAACATCAAATAGTGGAAGGACTCCCACAGTAACAACCTACTTCTATATCAACATCTATTACAAGTACTTGTATTATTCTACTTATTTAATTTTTAAATTCTTTTCAGTTATACTTTGTGTTTCTAGCCTCTGGCTATAATAGTCATTCATTCATTCACTTACATTTACATTTCCATGTATACAAACTTTAGCACATACAAACTGTATACAAATCTGTATTTGCATTTTTCTTCCAGATTTTAAATCAGACAATTTTAGACAATTTTAAAATAATGGGATATCTCTGAGTTTTGTTTCTATGTGTCTATTATGAATATTTATTTATTAAATTTAAAAACCATCCATTTCCTCCATAGAGGGATTCTGGGCAGTATACAAGTAAAATATTGAAAAACATTAAGTGTTAAATATACCACTTGTCCATTATTAATTTATTTATCTTTTATTCATAATTATTTTCTTTATGTATAAAATATTGAAACTTCAATATAGGAAATAACAATATATTTCCTTTTCATTATTTTTCTACAATACTACAACAATACTAATTCCCATGGGCAAATAAGGAATTGAAAATTCATTTAACTTTACAGCTTTTTTTTAAATAATCTTGAAAAATTCATTGAATGTTAAATGAATTGGTAGGCTACAATGTACTGTATTGAAAAAATGTTTTATTACAAACTGAATGCTTCTATTTTACGGGCACCACCAATGATGGTTATGTTCATCCAAGTATAATTTTTCCACTATGTAGCAGATTTCATCTGTTATTTTGCTAGGATTTTTAGTTGCCAATTAAGGCATAAGAAAAGCTATAGAAGAAAAATGGACATATTTCCTAAATTACTTAAGTAAGGCCATAGAAGAATAGTAGAATTTTCAGGATTTTGACATTCCTTTAAAAAAAAATCTGCCTTCACTATGGTTTTTCATCAGGTGGTCACTATGAATTACTTTAGATATTTCAATTAAGAAAAAGTCTTGTAGAAGTACTACTAGTTATAATGTCAATCTTCAAAAATAGCATATAATGAGCTGAGTCAGAACAGGGTTTGTCAAAGCCTTTGCCCCATATAAGAAAATCAGCATGGGATGAAAACAGTTCTCTGCAGCCCAACTGATTACATGTTGGTTTGCAACTATAGCTAGCGAGTAAGCTATATGTAGTCAAAGCTAGCTTTATGTTCTAGTGGGCCTCTTTATTGTCAGGCTTTCTAAGACATATCTGCTAAGCAACAGCTCCATAGACACATGGATGAATTTGGCTAGGAACTGAATCTTTACTGTTACATCAGAACGTCAGTCATAAGAGATAACCAACAGTCTCTACATGTAATCCTTGACTTATGATCATTCATTCAGTGGATATTCAAAATTACAATGCTGCTGAATGAAGGTGTTGTGTTCTTTTGTATTCCCCCCCTTAATCCCCTATGCGCATTCTGATCACCCATTAAGGGTGATTGCCCTTCTCCATTGATCACCCATTAAGGGTGATTGCCCTTCTCCATCTGCATACAGTTTCATGCCCGTTGCTGGTTGGCTAACTAGCAACGGGGTCTTACCAGCCAATGGAATTGTGTGATTACAAGCCAGGGGAATCCCATAAAAGAGGGCTCCCCTGGCCCAGATGCCAGTCC
>NW_015387554.1:97923-99260 GCF_001527695.2 Protobothrops mucrosquamatus
GTCCGGATTTACTTTATGCCTTGCCAATAAACCGAGAGCTGACTGTCACTCGACTCGTGTCTTACTGCCTGCGCGATCTAACACTGGCGACGAAAGTGGGATCCCAGTAAGACTGCACGACAAGGGCAACCTCGTGGCAAGCAACCTACTTCGAAGCAAGAGCTCCTCCACGCAGCCTTCCGAAGCAAGAAACTATCCGTGACTCCAAGATGGCTTCCACCCCGAAATTCTCGTCTTCCCTACCGGCATTCAACCCAGAAACGAACGACTGGGACGCCTACATGGGAAGATTCGAGCTACACCTGGCCGGGAATGGGCAACAAGGCATTCCCGGGGATCAGAAGAAGACCTTATTCCTTGCGAACTGCGGGGACGAGGTCTACCACGTGGCCCGCTCCTTGGTCGCTCCAGCCAGCATCGAGGACACCCCTTGGGCAGATATCCAACGTCTGCTGGCTGGTCAGTACGGGATCTCCGAAGGGTTCCTAGTCGCAAGGAACCGCTTCTACAACCGACGACAACTGGCGGGCGAACCCATCAGAAAGTACCTCGGAGAGCTCCGATCGATCGCAGCCCATTGCGAGTTCGTCGCCCTGGAAAATATGCTGTGGGATCGACTCGTCATGGGGATGAGGGACGAGCACGTGAAGAAGCGACTCATCGTGCGTCGAAGTCTCACCCTCAGCAAAACCCTAGACGAGGCCCTCGCCGCAGAAGAGTCCGAATCCACGGCCACCGAGATGAGACGGGGTGCCATCCATCGCACCCATCGCGAGCCAACCCCCGATCCGGAGGCCACCGAATCGGACGAGGCCGGCGAGGAAGAGACCGTCCATCGCACCTTTACCAGCCGGAAGCAGCGAGCATTGCGAGACGAGCGGGACGACCTCGAGTGTCCAGGGTGTTTGGGGAACCACACACGAGCAAACTGTCGGTTCCTAGACACCACGTGCAGCCGCTGCCTGAGGCGAGGACACATCGCAAAAGCATGCCGAGCCTCGCGCCCAAATTCCAGGAAACAGCGTTCGCCCCCACGGAGGCACACGTTTCCACCACGACGATCCCCACCGCGCCGCTCACCGCCACGCCGCTCACCGCCCCATAAACCACGTGAGAACAAATGGAAGGGGTCAGCCCAACCCGAAGGGAGGCGCGACCAGAGAAGGGGCTACGACAACCAGGACGAGCGTAAAGTGCATCACATGGTTGTCAGCCACACCAACTCGACTGGCGCGGAAAAGTTTTTCGCAACGGTCATGATCGGGAGGCAACCATGTAAGATGGAGGTGGATACGGGATCCATCTGTTCCATCATGTCGTGGGACAAGCTCAAAAGA
>NW_015387554.1:102491-105475 GCF_001527695.2 Protobothrops mucrosquamatus
GGGAGGGGTGTTGTGTTCTTTTGTATTCCCCCCCTTAATCCCCTATGCGCATCCTGATCACCCATTAAGGGTGATTGCCCTTCTCCATTGATCACCCATTAAGGGTGATTGCCCTTCTCCATCTGCATACAGTTTCATGCCCGTTGCTGGTTGGCTAACTAGCAACGGGGTCTTACCAGCCAATGGAATTGTGTGATTATAAGCCAGGGGAATCCCATAAAAGAGGGCTCCCCTGGCCCAGATGCCAGTCCGGATTTACTTTATGCCTTGCCAATAAACCGAGAGCTGACTGTCACTCGACTCGTGTCTTACTGCCTGCGCGATCTAACAGAAGGGACTTAGAATTTGTGCCTGAAGTTACATCCCCTGTTACATGCTAGCAATTTGAGTACTTGGAAATCCATTTGCACTTATGACTGATTGCCAAGTACCCTGTGATCATGTGATTGCCATTTGCAATCTTTCTTGCTGGCTTCCCCAGAAAGTCATTAGGGAAACCGGCAGAAAAGTCACAAACTGCTGCCACCTGCCAAAAGGATTCCCTTTAGTTTCTGAGGGCTGGCTGAAAAAGATCAGTGATGAAAACCAATCAAGATTGTCAGTCATGGAATATAAAGGCTTGTCCACAGAACCACCCTACCCTCCAATTCATATACCTGTAATAAATAAACTCATACACAGCCTGCACCAGGCCTCCCAGGACCTCTCCCATCCTGCTGAGACACCCTGAACTCCTTACCTTACAGTGCTGCCTCACCATCCTGCTTGGATTTCAGCAGGGAGAATTTCCAGCTCTGGAGCACATAGATTTGTCAGGGCCTGAAAATCTTCCCTGCCAAAATCCAAGCAAAACAAATAGGCAGGTGGTAAGGAGTACAGCATGTCTTGGGGAATGTGGGAGGCTATGGGAGGGCAGCATGAGTTGAGGTTGGGTGCTGTGGAGAACTCTTGAGCTGAAAACTCTCCCTGCTGAAATCCCATCAGAGCAGGGAGACAGTGGAGTATGTTAAGGGTGTTAGGTGCATCAGAGGGGTGGAGGAGATCCTGGGAGGATCAGCGCAGGCTGTGACTAAGTTGGGGGTGCTGTAGATAAGTCTCCCTACTCTACAGCTAAAAATTCTCTCATAGAGAACAAAGCAGGATTTTCAGCCCCTGAATGGAGAGACTTCTCCACAGTATGTCCCTCCCAAATTTATATTCAGCCTGCCCCAAGACATCCTAAGTGCTCCTCCACCACACTGAAACACCATGTGCCCTTACCTAGGATATTATCCACTCAGCAACCTGTGAGATAGCTTAACAATGGTAACCGGGACTGCTGAGATTGCAGCCATTGAGTGAAATGAACATGTGATGACTTTTTTCACCCAATGACATAGATTTTGGTCCCATTTGTGGTGATAGGTAATATTGTGTAGTGGGATTCAGTAGGCAAGGAGCAGACCAGCATAACCTTGTATGACAAGGGCGCCATTATCTTAGTTACCCTAGGTGCCACCCAAGGTGCCCCACTTCCATAGTTCCTGGCCCAGACCAATTCACCAAGCTGTAAGTTCCTGGGGGTCTTTGGTTGAGCTGTCTCTTCCGCTACTCTGTCTTGGTGAAGTCGGTCGAGCTTCGTGATGAGCCGGCGGCCCCACCTCAGCTGCACTGGGCTGAGACCTGTTGCTGTACTGGGAGTTGTGTGCTGATACAGGAGGAAGTTTGCCAGGCAGTGATTTCAGTCCCCAGTCATCATCCACTTGAGAGCCTCATTTGTGGTCCTGACCATTCGTTCGACCTGACCATTGGTCATGGGGTGGAATGGAGCGGATGTTACATGCTGAATCATGTTGGCGTTAAGGAAAGATTGAAACTCTCTTGCCGTGAATTGTGCCCCGTTATCGGACACAATTACATCTGGCAGACCATGTGTGCCAAAAAGCCGGTGCAACTCTTGGATGATCCTGGTTGTTGTCATCGATGAGACCAATGCCACTTCCAACCACTTGGAATATCTGTCTACTACAATTAGGAACACCTGCCCTTGGTAGGGGCCCACAAAGTCAATGTGCACATGAGACCATGGGGCGTGCGTGATCTCCCAGTGGTGCACTAGTACTTGTGGCATCTCCGGTCGGGTTTCTTGGCAGGCCTGGCAATTCCTTACTTGATTCTCAATGTCCTTGTCCAGGCCTGGCCACCACAAGTAGCTCCTGCCTAGAGCCTTCATTCAAACAATTCCTGGGTGCCCCTTGTGTAAGGAATCCAGCACCCTGGAGCAAAGACTGGGTGGAATGATGACCCTGCTGCCCCACAACACACATCCCTTTTGGGCCCACAGTTCATTTTTCCGAGAAGCGTAGCGATGGAACTCAGGGCCTGACCGGGTCTCTGGCCATCCCCTTAACACCCAGTTGAGAACGCAGCTAAGCATTCTGTCCATGGTGGTTTCAGCTGCAACGTCCCCTGCATGTAGGGGTGCTTCAGGCAGGTCCTGGATTGCCAGGATACGACAAGCTGGGGCTGGGTCCAGATCAGTCTGTGGTAGAGGTAGTTGGCTGAGAGCATCGGCATTGCCCATTTCCTTACCCAGCTTGTGGACTAACTGGTACAAGTATGCAGCCATGAAAATGGACCATTGTAGCATTTGCGGCGACAGTATCTGTGGTGTCTGTTTGTCTGCTGTGAACAGACCAAGCAGAGGTTTGTGGTCTGTAAAGATGGTGAAGGTTCATCCATATAAGAAGTCATGGAATTTCTTAATGCCAGGCACTATGGCGAGAGTGTCAGAATCCAAATATATTCCATCTGTAGTTATCAATTATGAAACCCCGCATTTCTGTCTGCTCTGGATTCTGTCATACGATGAAGGGAAGGGGGTGAACAAAGGGGCTTTATGGCCCTCACTTCCTTCAGCCTACTTCAAAGGGACTGGATGTGGAATCACCAAAAGGACTAACAATAACAATAGGGGGTCATTAGCTTTCATGTGATCCTTCCTG
>NW_015387554.1:106341-109115 GCF_001527695.2 Protobothrops mucrosquamatus
GCCTGAGACTGTCTCTGGGAGAAGGGGGTGATGGGGGTGGCTAAAGGGGGGACCCCTTTAAAATCTTGAGTTGGAAAGCTTTCACCCCAAGTCCTGTTTAGAATGCCTGCAACCATCTTCTCTTAATAAAGATGCCTATTGGAAGAAATATTCCAAGAGTTCTGTCTTCTTAAGATGCAAAGTGGGGTAGGTCCTTACAGAGAGCTTCCTTGTCTATCTGGGCATAGTTTCTTTCAGCCGATGATAATGTTCTAGAATAGTATGCTATGGAGGCCTCTGCACCATCTGGCATCCTGTGGCTTAGTACTGCCCCAATGCCATATGGCGAAGTGTCACAGGCTAGTGTTACTGGTAGGTTTTCGTTGAAATGAGCTAGGATGGAGTCCGATGATAACAATGATTTTACCACCTTGAACGCTTTGTCTTGAGTGCGCGACCAGACCCAGGGCGTTTTTTTTGTCCAGTAGGTGGAGTAGCAGTTCTGCCAGGGCAGCCTTATGCAGTAAGAAAGAGTGGTAAAAATTGAGCAAGCCCAGGAATGCTTGTAGCTCCCCCTTGTATCTTGGTGTGGGGGCTTGCTGAATTGCTTTTAGCTTTGCGTCAGATGGTGGATTCCGGCAGCATCGATGCGGAAACCAAAGAATTCTGTGGATTCCACACCGATCTGGCACTTTTCCTTCTTGAGTTTTAGGCTTGCCTCATGGAAACATTGGAGTACTGCACGTAGACATTCCACCAGGACTGCCGCTGATTCCCCCGCAATCAGGATGTCATCAAAATATGGGCAGATAACGGGAATGTTCTTCAGTGTTCGTTCCATAATACTTTGGAACAACCCTGGTGCTACGCTTACCCCAAACTGCAAGCTGTGCACTCGGAATGCACCTCTGTGTGTGACAATTGTTTGTGCTTCTGCAGTAGCGTTGTGTACCAGTAGCTGCTGGTAAGCCTGGGCGAGGTCTAACTTAGTGAAGATTCAGCCTTCCTGGAGTGAAGTGAGGATGTGGCTCACTACTGGTACAGAGTAAGCATGTTGCTGTGGTGCCTTGTTTATGGTGCACTTGTGGTCTGCGCAGATGCGTACATCCCTGTTAGCTTAACTGGGGTCACTATTGGAGTCTCCCACTGGCTACAATACACCGGTTGGAGCACTCACTGCTGTACCAGCTTGTCTATTTCGGCATCAATTTTTGGCTTCAATGCAAAAGGAATCTTGTGTGGTTTTAATCGGATTGGAGTTACTGCTGGATCGAGGTTGAGTGAAATGGGTGCCCCTTTGTATTGTCCCAACTCTGTATTGAATACGTCAGCATATTGTTGGCATACTGCTGCTATTTGTGTTCAATGGATGCCCGTCACCCTGATGCCCAGAGCCTCGAACCCGTCCAGTCCTATAAGATTGGTGTGCGATCCCTCTATGACCACAATGCTGAGGAGACCCTCAAACTCTCTGAATTGTACCCTAATGGTAGCTTCCCCCCTTATGGGAACATGACAATTCTGGAAGTCTGTTAGCACTAAGCTCGATGATTTGAGCGGAACCCGCCATCGGCTATGTTTGCAAATGTGGTTGAAAGTCCTGGAGGAGATAATTGACAGGGCCGATCCAGTATCTAGCTCCATGGAGCATGGGACCCCTTGCAGTCTTAGTTGGAGTCTTATCTTTTCTTTGATGGAACGTTGTGACCCTGTGCATTGGATGCTACACCTTCCTGAGCAGTATTCAGATCTGTTCTGTCCTAGGGCCATTTCCCCTTGTGCTGCTGTGTCGCAGGTTTCGTTTCCCACTGATGACCTCTGCAAACTCTTGCAAGATGCCCTTGCTTTCCACACTCTGCTCTTTCATGCTGTCCCCCGCAGCTTGCTCAGCTCTGTGGGGAAGTTGCTTGCTCTGTGGAGCGGGGCCGTCTGGGTGGCTCTTTCCACAAACGATCTATTTCTTCACTCTCACTGGCCTCCCCTGAGCCTTCTGCGGTCTCTTGGTGGATCGCTGTGGGGCTGGTGTGTGTTTTAGGTGGCCGGAGAGTCTTCATTGCCCCTCTGGCAGCCTCTTCCACCATGACTTCCTTGAATGCATCTTGGAAAGTCAGTTTCTCCATGGTGAATAGGCGCTGCTCTAATTCTCTATTATGCAGGCCGCAAATGAGCCTGTCTGTGAGACCGTCTTCCAAGTCAGGGAACTCGCATTGGTGCAAAGCTTGGCGAAGGGCTGCCACAAACTCTGCTGCAGATTCCCGGGATCTCTGCTCATGTTGCTTGAACGCATGGCGCCAGGTGATTACTGAGAGTTTCAGCTCAAAATGTTCCCTTAATTTTTTCTTGAGGTCTGCATAGGCCACAGTCTCTATACTTGCCGGTGCTATCAGGTTTTCAGCGATATGAAATGTGGCTTGTCCGCAGACACATAGTAAGGTTGCCACCTTCAGGCCATCGTCTGTGATCTGGTTAGCTCGGAGATAGTTGTCTACTTGGGAGATGTATGAGCTCCACTGTTCCAGATGAGTAATATCAAACTTGAGCCTTCCCAATTTAGCCATTTGGGGGAGGCCCCTGTGGTGCTGGTTAATGCCTGTTCTGCTGTGGATGGAGCTGTGCTACACTTTGGAATCCTGGGGACAGATTCCTCAGGTATATCTGTGCCCCCAGTGTGTCTTACTGGCAGGCAGGCGGGGAGCGTGCTCCCACCAGGGCTCTTTACCTGGTCTCACACCCAGTGATTTCAGTGTGCTTCCAATGTGGTTTACTGGTAGGCGGGGGGTGAGAACTAGGCCTGC
>NW_015387554.1:109389-125101 GCF_001527695.2 Protobothrops mucrosquamatus
TGCTGTGGATGGAGCTGTGCTACACTTTGGAATCCTGGGGACAGATTCCTCAGGTATATCTGTGCCCCCAGTGTGTCTTACTGGCAGGCAGGCGGGGAGCGTGCTCCCACCAGGGCTCTTTACCTGGTCTCACACCCAGTGATTTCAGTGTGCTTCCAATGTGGTTTACTGGTAGGCGGGGGGTGAGAACTAGGCCTGCCGGGGCTCTTTACCAGCCTATTACCCAGTGATTTCAGTATCTTGGTTAGCAGCAGCTCTCTCCTCTGCAGCATCCCACCTTCATCGCCACTATTGTGTAATGGGCCTCAGTAGGCAAGGAGCAATCCAGCATAGTTACAATGTTATTTATTGACTCAAACTAGAACTGGAGAACTGGAGGCAATTGCCTGTAATTTATACTCTGAGCCCACAGGGCCTTAACCAATCACAATACTTGGAAAAAAACCCCAAATATGAATGTTCAAAGTTTCCATCCAAAACAGTTGAAGTTAACAGTCAGGGTCATCTAAAGGTTAGTTTCATTTTAGCTTCATAAGCAGTTGGAGTTAAGTTAGTTTCACTTTAGCAGGGATTAACACAACTTTATATATATTCAATACATAACACCCCTTTCTCCTAGGATAGTTATCAACCTCAGTCTGTTCAATATTCATAGTCTTTGAGATAGGCCGGGGGCCCACGGATCCTGGTGGACCGCCGCAATGTTATTGGAGAGTCCTGTTCAAGTGGAGTATTGTCCATCTCCAATTGAACAGAGTCGTGATGGCCGTTTAGGTCACCTGTGAGTGGCGGCGGCTCTACGGCCATTCGTACCTCCATTTTCCTGGAGGCGGCCACAGATGATGTAGGCAAACTCGGAGGAAAACAGTTCTCTTGTGTGTCTGATAAAATCTCGAGTTCCTCACCCGGGACAGTCAGGGTCATCTAAAGGTTAGTTTCATTTTTGCTTCACAAGCAGTTGGAGTTAAGTTAGTTTCACTTTAGCAGGGATTATCACAACTTTATATATATTCAATACATAACAGGTAAGGCCTGCCTGTACCAGGTGGGAGAGGTGGTTCAGTGTATCTGCTGTCATATTTCAAATCTTACTTATTCTTTTGCAGTGCTTCTCATATGGAATTGTTATCCTTTTCTTCCTTCTAGTGAACAATTGCACGTTTCATTTCTCTGTATTCAATTTTTATGATCAGATAATTCCCAAAACTCAGGTTAAGATACTGTCTTTACATTAACAGAACAATAATATTTATACTTTTGAAATAAACATGTGCAAAGAGGCATAATAAGGAAGAAGTGAAACTGGAGGGAAATTTGCCTTGAATATGGTTTGAATCAACCAAATAATCTAACCCATTAAAATAAGTGAAGTTCAGTCATGACAATCATGATTGCATATCATACCGAACAAAATAATTCAAGAGCCCTTGTCCTCAGTTAACATCCTTTTGTTCAGTAACCATTCAAACTTGTGACAGTGTTGAATGATGAAATTTCAAAGTTCTCACCATTGCAGAATCCCTCCAGTTATACGATTATGATTTGGACACTCGACCCTTAACTGCAGTTACATGATTCCTGATGGTTCCCTGCTGGCTTCCCACAAGCAAAGTCAATGGGGAAGCTGGCAGGAAGTTAATGATAGCAACTAGGACTACCATTGCTAAGTAGCAAGGTCACATGAAGTTGCACCCCATCACCTAGTGACAGCAATTCCAGTCCCAATTGCCATCATAAACTAAGGACAACCTGTATAAGGAGTGGGAAAACCTCCCAATAAGATCTGTTTGTGTAATTAATGTAAATAATTGATGCTCACTGAAAAGAACCACAACTAAAAACAAGGTGTTCTCTCTCACACATGACTTGGGTTGGCAATTACTTTTTAAATTAAACCAAATCCCTCAAGATCTCATGATGGCTGCTAATCTCCTACTCAAGACTGTAGGAGGTATCACATGAGAATACTAGAATCATAAGTGATCCTGTACAAGGATAACCAAACATGTCATTAAAAAAATATTTCATTATTTTAAAACAACTGTATAAGTTTTATGGGTTTCAGCAGTGAGGACCTTCTGTTGAATCCTTCTACTTCCATCTTTGCTACATAAAAAGTGCTAGGCAAACCAGAATAAAGAGTGCTTGTATACTTACTGTCTGTAGCTGACCATAACTATTAAAATAGCAGGCATGCAGCAAAGAATGATGATGACAGCCAGAGCCAGCAAAGCTCCTTCTGTGTAGCCCACAGCTTGTGCCTGCTTTTTGACATTGGCCACCACATCTGGTGTTCTTATTTCCAAAATACGTCCTCCTTGCCCGAGGTATGGTTGAAATTCTTTATTGATATCCAGAAGCTTACCATCCAAGAATCTTCAATGTTAAGAGAACAAAGCAAGAGAAAACAGTAAGATCAAGATCAAGATCTATTCTTTTTTAAAGGCTCAATCGATATTAAAAGTTATTAATAGTCTTCTCCTCCCCCTTCCAGCTTTTTATTTCTCCACCATGGTTCCTCTTGTCCTCTCTGTGCTTTCTTTGATCTGATTTTCATTCTAATTGATTGACAGCAGTAGAGTTGTTTACAGCATGCCATCTGTGATGATAGACACAGCTTCATAACAAAAGCATGCTGGTCATCTCAAACAGCAGTGAAGATGATGGGTAATTTTTAAAAACCAGGAACAATAGAACAAAAGAGTATAAAATAGTCCTGGAACAAATCTATTGGAATTAGATTGTTGAAAATGTGCAAAGCGATTATATTGCTTTAGAGCAAAATTGCTCCAACTGTTCAGAGACAAGGTTACCAATCACGAATATCATAAAAAGAGCTAAACTGGTGTACTGTTGCAATTAGGCTCTATATTACATAAGTCAAAGTAAGTAATGTCAATTAAACTGACCAATTCAGGTGTAATGAAAAGTGAAAAACCTTCTCTTACATAATGCTTGCATGTACTGAATGCCATTTATACTAATTAAGAAAGTAAAATGTCCTTCAGGGAGTTGTAATACTGGGATTTCTGTGTCTTTTATTTTAAATCGTATGCTTCTCTTAACTCACACTTAACCTATTTTGGAAAACTTTGGCAAAAGGTTTAAATTTTTTTAAATGTGATTTGCACTCTTAGGCAATAATAGTTTGGATAAAGAATGGCTTGCTTAAAATCAGAAAGCACAGGAAGATGTGAATGAAAAGAAAATATGGAAATTCAAATCTCACTCACATTCTATCTAACCTTTTCAATGTTAAGGTGTTGCCCGGTCTTTGCAAGGTACAGCACATCGTGCTATTTTTAGTCTTATTTTTACTGAAATTTTACAGAATTTTTTCAAAATTTTACAGAACTTTTGTTGGAAACATTAAATGTGTGTTCACTGAATAGGTTTTACTGATTTCAGCTAAGGCTATTTTCTGAGTAAAGGTGATTTGGTATGGATGCAGGCGATAGAATATTTTCCTCAAGATGGCAGCCACAACACATACAAAATCTGCTTCAGTCATGTAATTGCAGACCCTGCATGGACAATTTCACATCTTTAGGAGACCAGAAAACACTGTGGTGTAATCACTGAGTTTTCATTGGGATGTTTTGTAATTGAAAAGTAAGCTATAGTACAGGACAGGTAGTCCTTGATTTACAGCTATAACTGAGTCTGACAATTACAGATGTAAGCTATAATGGTCACAAAATAGGCCATCATTTGACCAAACTCATTTTTAACATTTTTTTTGTGGTGGTACTTAAGTAAATCAGCATAGTTAAGTAACCCGATTGTTTGCTATGGGCTATTTTTTTGCTGGAAACGAAAATAAATACCACTTTCTGGTAAAACCATTGTAAATTGTCACATGACCATGGGGTACTACAAAGTAGCAAAGGTCTATAAAATTGGGCTGGTTGCGGAATGCCCAAATGCAGTCATGAGAATGGATGGAGGCTGACACCAGACGTTTGAAAGTGGGTCATAAGTAGTTTATTGGGGGTTCCCTTGTAATTTCAGATATGGCTGATTGTAAGTCAAGGACTACCTACAATATATAATCTTGAAAAACTTTATGGTTATTTTTTTTTAAAAAAATCATATGATGTGGTAGTAGTGGGAATGAACCCCAGTGTCAAATGGCTTTGATATTAATTACTGTGCAAGGAAGTTTAAAAAAAAATGGAGAAAATATAGAGAAATCAAGAACCTTCTTGGATGTGAAGCGAAACATCTTCAAGGAAAAATAAACTCCAATTACCTTTTGAAAAAGCATTTTTGGGACAACCATGACCTTAATTACGGAGAATCTCCATAGACACTGAGAAAATATATCTTACATTATACCAGGGGTAGTCAACCTTGGCTCTTTTATGACTCGTGGACTCCAGCTGGCTCAGGAATTCTGGGAGTTGAAGTCCACGAGTCATAAAAGAGCCAAGGTTGACTACCCCTGCATTATACAGTGTCTTGTCACAAATCTTTGCTTTGTCTTGTTTTGAAGAAAGATTTTCATATTTGTTTAAAGTCTAGGAATAGTTATATAACAAAAGGCATTTTATTATTCCCATATTCTCCTTTCTGTCAAGACACCATTCCTTGAAAACAAGTCTAGGAGTCAGAACTTCCTGAGGGACATAGAAAAAGTAGCTGAAAAATTTCTTTGTTTTTCCAGAGCATAATGCTATTCTTTGGAAATTATCCTGCAACTGTACAATGGGGCAAAAGGGTGACTGAGACACTTTCAAGGCTTCTCCTCGCAGGATTAAATAAAGGAAAATCCCAGCTGGAGTTAACTTTTGAAATCTGGAAATATATCCGAACTTATAGGAACCAAACTGCTGGAGATTCCCTGCCAAACCTGTATGCTAATGTTTCAGATTAAAACTTTATCTTTATTTCTTTTCTTCATTTTGCTAAACTGACTCTTCTTTACCTCTGCCACAAGGCCAAGAAAGTATTCCCTAGCCTTTTAACATTATACATTTTTGAAAAAGTTAGAAAAGGAAAAATAAGGCTGGTTGTGCAAGCTAAAGAAATATATAATTAGGTTGCCTCTAAGCCTGTGTTAATTAGTAGGCACTCTTTTTTTTAAAGACTTTTCTTTGTTTTTCATATTTTCATCTTCTTTAGTTCCAAGAATGTAGATTAAATAAAGATTCAGTAATTCAAAGTGATATTTGAATATTTGAATTTTAAAATTGATATTTGAATATTCTATTCTATTCTATTCTATTCTATTCTATTCTATATTTTTTTATATTTTAGTCCAGTACAGAAGAAAAAAATCAGTCTATTTTCTAATATACTATATTTAAAAAATAGATATTAAAGAAATGTTAAATGAATGAGGGCCATAATGGTTTGTTGTTATAAGTATTAGCTCCTCACTACTTTAATTCTCCTTTTTCTGCTTAGCCTTTTATTTATTTATTTGCATTACATTTTTTTTGACTAAAGATAGATATTGTCTCATATTATTATTGGACTGGAGAAACAGATTGTAACCACAACAAATAAACATATAGTTTATTTTTGCTATTTGACTGTCAGTCCCATGAATTCTTATTTATTTAAATAATGTCATGTTTTAAAATATTCCGTTAACAAAAGTATTTCATTCCACAAAAAAATCATATCAATTAATGTATGTATTTTTCCTTCACTTCTTAGAATCACTTCTTTCCAGATATTAGAGGTCCTCCACCCTAAAATTCATAATAAAATGCACATGTTTGAACTTCAAAATTTTAACCATTCTGCCAATATTACTGTAATATTGTCCTTCTTGTTTTCTAAGAAATAATGTAAACAAGGTCTTTGGAAATATGGAACGATTTTTAAATGTTTCTGTGTATAAATATACCATTTTTCTACTTATGTTATTTCAACAGAAGATGGCCTAGAATGCTAGAAATTCTAATTTCCTTTTCAACATGAAAGACTAGACTGCCTTCATCCTTGGTTTTACTTCTTTTTGTATGTATGCTAAGTGAAACCAAATATTAAGGCAAGTCACTAGTACCATATATCAGAGGTCCCCAACCTTTTGGGCACTAAGGACTGGTTCCGTGGAGAAAGTTTTTTCCGCGGACCGGAGAGTACATCGTTTTGTGTGCTGCCTGCATCCCACGGATGGGGCTTTGCTTGTTTGTGTGGACCAATTGCTGGCATGCTGCAGCCCAGTACCAGTCCACGGACTGGGGGTTGGGGACCCCTGCCATATATAAACTGAGACCATCTGTCAGAATCCAATTATATTTCATCTCTAGTTATCAACTATGGAAAACCCCATTTCTGCCCTCTCTGGATTCTGTCATACGATGAAGGGGAAGGGGGGGTGAACAAAGGGGTTTTATGGCCCTCATTTCCTTTGGTACAACTTCAAAGGGACTGAATGTGGATACCACCAAAAGGACTAATCATAACAATGGGGCCATCAGTTTTCATCTACTCCCCTCTGAAGTCTCCCTTCCACCGGCAGTGAGGAAAAAGGGGGTGGAAATGTAACGCCTGGGATTGTCGCTGGAAGGATGGTGGGGTGGGGTGGGGCTGCTGGGGACCCCTTAAAACCTTGAACCATAGGGCTTGGATCCCAAGTCCTGTCTAGAATGCCTGCAACCATTTTCTCTTAATAAAGATGCCTGTTGGAAGAAATATTCCAAGAGTTCTGTCTTCTTAAGATGCAAAGTGGGGTGGGTCCTTACATTAGACAGGACCTGCAGAATTAGTCCACCTGGAAGGGAGAACCTTGCTGGGGGACTTTGCAAAAATTACCATGTGAGACGATGGAGCAGGGAAGGGAGAAAACTCCCCGGGAAGGGAGCCGCTGCCCCGACTGAAAGCCTGCCAGATGTCGGGATCTGAGAGGTCAGATTCCTCAGGAGAAGAGGTGGTGGAGACACGGGACCACAAACCTCGGTGGTCAATGGGTGTTGGAAAGAAAGCTGAGTGGGAAAAGAAATCAAGAAAGGTGACCCTGAGATGGGGGGCCAACCACCCCAGATGGAGAAATCCCTGCACGCAAGTGAAGAGGAAGAGAGCTGGGCACTGTACTCGGGCTGGATCCTAGAGAAAGCTATCGACCTGATGAAGAGAACTCTCAGCTCCCTAGGAGAGGAGAATTCTGAGCCCTACAGCCACCCCAGCTCCTGGAGCTGCAAAGGGAGAGACACCGAGGGGGAAGTGGAACCTGCAGCCCTGGGGACATCTGCTGATCCAGTAGTCCCCACTCCCCACCGACCTGCAAATGGCGATCTGGATGGAAGACACTACCACCGACAACGAAGGCACCGATCCATTCAAAGACTCCTGCCGCTGGATGTGAGATTCAAGGGGGAGCCGACACGCTTGGGGTTTTTCCTAACCCAAGTCCTCAGCTACATGGAGGAATACGGGCGGCACATCCCCAGCGACAAAGCCCGTATCCGGATCGTGCAATCTGCCCTGGACGGGCCAGCCGCAGATTGGGTGGTGAACTTGCACGACTCCAATGCCCCAAAGCTCAATGACTTCAACCGTTTCATGTCCTCTCTGAGAAGGCAATTTGAGGACCCCCTGGCTGATCGCAAAGCCCGCGAAAGGATAAAAACGATGAGGCAAGGCAAACACCCGGTAGCCGAATATACGTAAGAATTCCGGGCCATTGCCAGTAAACTGAACTGGCCGGAAGACATCCTCCTTAGCCACTTCAAAGACGGACTAAATTATGACCTATATGACGCTTGCCTGCCCCGAGGGGACCCACACCAACTTGAGGAATGGTACGTCCTGGCAGAGGAAGCAGAAATCGACATACTGAAGAGGCACCGCCGACGAAAACAATGGAGCTGCTCACCGGCTGAGTTGACACGTGAACCAGTGAAACCATCGGCTATGGCCAAGAAGCAAATGGGGTGTTTCAAATGTGGGAGAGAAGGGCATCGGGCTGTAGAATGCCGCTCAAAAGCACCCCAGCACAACCCAGACAGATCACCAGCCAGCAAATCCGGAAAGTCTCCAGCTAAGCCAAAAGAACCTGCCATGAGAATGATGGAGGCTGTGGAATCCCCCACCTCTGCTCATCAGGGGGAAAGAACTCCAGCCTACACTGCAGGGCCGGTGGATGCGTCAGACGACAGCTCGGAGGGCAGACAGTGACTATATTAATTATTAATTCTCCCCATGCCCGCAGGTGAAGGTGGAAGCCTTAATAGACTCTGGCTGCACCCGCTGCCTCATTAGCCCGATGCTAGTGGGAAATCTGGGCATTCTGTCAAGGAGACTGGAACAACCAATCTCATTTGGCCAGTTAGATGGTTCCATAGCAGGGGGGGTGCCAGCTACCCTAGCCACTTTACCAATATACCTCTCCCTGGGCAAACACGAGGAAGACATAATGTTTGTAGTGACCCCAGGTATGGAATGCCCGATGATCCTAGGGATGGAACGGTTAAAAAAATGGAACCCCTGGGTGAATTGGAGGATGGCAGAAATCAAATTCCCGAAGGGGGACCCTATGGACTTAAAACCCCAAGGGGAGCTACCAAAATTAAGAACAGAAAAAGCATCCATGGGAGAGGAAAAGGAACTACCAGAAATACCAGAGGAATACAGAGACCTTGCTGAAGTTTTCAGTGAGGAGAGGGGGGATGAGCTCCCCCCCCCGACCCATGGCCTGTGCCATTGAATTCAAGCCTGGGGCAAAACTCCCAAAGCCCAGATTATACTCCAAGAGCCCAAAGGAGAAGGAGGAAATGGAAAGATTCATAAAGAAAAACATAGAAAGGGGGTTCATTGAGCCAGCCAAGCCTAAAGTGGCTGTCCCGGTCCTCTTTAGAGAGAAGAAGGATGGCTCTTTACGCTTATGCGTGGATTATAGGGCCCTGAATACAATCAGTGAAAGCAACCTATACCCTCTGCCCTTCATGAAAGACATGTTGTCACACCTCTCGAAAGGGAAATATTTTTCTAAACTAGACCTAAGGGAAGCTTACTATCGCGTGAGAATTAAGGAAGGGGATGAATGGAAGACCGCATTTAACTGCCCAATGGGGTACTACCAATTCAAAGTCTTACCATTTGGATTACAAGGGCCCCCCGCAGTATTTATGCAATTAATCAATGACGTTCTAAGGGAGCACCTATTTAAGGGGGTCCTGGTTTACTTAGACGACATTCTTATCTTCACCGAATCAAAAGAGGAACATGTCAACCTAGTCAGAGCGGTTTTAAAGAAACTGTGAGCCGCCCACCTATATGCCAAACTCTCAAAATGCGAATTCCACCAGGAAAGGATAGACTACCTAGGTTATCGCATATCCCCACAGGGCATTGAAATGGACCCAGAGAAGGTCATAGTAGTATTAGAATGGGCACCACCCCACACAAGAAAGCAACTGCAAAGTTTCCTGGGCTTCGCAAACTTTTACCGCCAATTCATCCCCTCATTTGCCCAGATAGCCCTGCCCCTCACGAACTCACTAAAAATGAAGGGAGCATCCTCAGTAAAACCTAGCCAGCCACTAACATGGACAATGGAGTGCCAAGCAGCGTTTGAGAGATTAAAGAGACTTTTTTCTGCCGAACCAGTACTGAGCCATCCAGACATGGATAAGCCCTTCATAATACAGGCGGATGCAAGTGATGTGGCAGTGGGGGCTGTACTATTACAAGAAAATGATGAAGGTGTATTGCAACCCTGTGCGTATACATCCAAGAAACTCACGGAAACGGAACAGCGCTGGCCCGTGTGGGAGAAAGAGGCATACGGGATACGTTGGTCATTACTCATGTGGTGCCAGTTCCTTGAAGGCAACAAAATCCCTTTCCAGGTGTGGACTGACCACAAAAATTTGGAAGCCCTGAAAACACCCAGGAAGCTCAACCCCAAGCAAGCCCGCTGGTCCCAGCATTTTCACCAATTCCACTTTACGCTTAAGCATTAGCCGGGGGGAAAGAACTTCCTGGCAGATGCACTATCTCTCATGCCCCAATATAACAGCATGCGAGCTACCGACTCTAAACCGATGATGGTAGAATCACAACTGGCAGCGCCAGTAACCACCAGAGCCCAAGCTAAATTAAAACCACAGCTGGGCAGCCAAACCGGAATTGAATTCCGGAAAAGTTTGGAAACAGATGAATGGTTCCAGAAAAACAAAGATGTGTGCATAATGAGAGATGGGCTGCCTTGGGTGGGGGAAAAGTTATATATACCAACAACCCAAAGAGTCACATTCATGCAGCTTTGCCACGACACAAAATCAGCAGGGCATTTTGGATTTGTCAAAACATTACACTTAATTAAACGGCAATTTTGGTGGCCATCCATAAAAAAGGACATAGAAAGTTACGTGGCCAGCTGCCTAAAGTGTGCAACTGCAAAGAGGTTGCAAGGGAAATCGCCCAGACTGTTACAAACAGTGGCAAATCCCTCAGCCCCCTGGAGGGAAATAACCATGGATTTTATAGTGGAATTACCAGAAAGCAATGGGAATACTGTTGTCTGGATGGTCATGGACTTGTTTTCCAAATAGGTGCACTTTATCCCTTGCCAAAATATTCCCACCACAAAAGCCTTAGCAAAACTTTTTGCCCAGCATATTTACAGATTGCATGGGGCACCCCAACGCATCATCTCTGATAGAGGGGTGCAATTTATGTCTGCATTTTGGAAAGAATTTTTATCCCTCAGGGATTGACATCTAGCCATCATCCACAAGGGGATGGACAAACAGAACAGTGTCATTCAGTTCTTGAGCAATATTTAAGATGCTTTCTTAGTTTTCAGCAGTCCGATTGGACGGTCCTACTCCCTTTCGCAGAAGTTGCCTACAATAATGCAGTCCACTCCAGCACAGGTTACACTCCTTTTCAAATAGCTACCGGTAAAAGTTTCAACCCCATGCCAGAATTAACCCCAAGTGAACCGGTGATCCCATCACTGAAAGAATGGATGGAACAATTACAAAACACCTGGCCAATAGTTAGAAAAGCCCTAGATGAAGCTAGGCAGGCATACAAAGCACAAGCTGATAAAAAAAGGGTTGAGCCTACACCATTCATTATAGGAGAAATGGTGTACTTATCTACAAAATACCTAAAGTCCCTACAACCCTGTAAAAAACTTGGACCAAAATATATAGGGCCTTTTCCAGTTAAAAGAATCATAAACCCAGTAACAGTAGAATTAGAATTACCCAAAAATCTCAGGCAAATACACTCAATTTTTCATTGCAGCTTGCTGAAAAGAGAGCATGTCATCGTTACGACCAAAAATCCCCCCCACCACCTCCAATCATGGTAGAGGGCGAACAACACTTCAAAATAAAGGAAATCCTAGATTCTAGGAGATATCCTGGAGCGACTCAGTATCTAGTTGCTTGGAAACATCTCCCTGCCTCACAAAATGAGTGGGTCCATAAACGTCATGTCAGAGCCCCGAAGCTATTAAAGAAGTTTCACACAGAGTATCCTAACAAGCCTGACTAATTTTTATACCTGTTTTGTTTTCTTTCAGGTGGATCTCTCTTATTTTTAAGGGGGCAGGATGTCAGAATCCAATTATATTTCATCTCTAGTTATCGACTATGGAAAACCCCATTTCTGCCCTCTCTGGATTCTGTCATACGATGACATCCCTACTTCCTTACTAGCCCTCATGAAGTTACTAGTTTAATAATGAAATGTCTGAAGCAAAACAACCAAGCTCAGAGAGCACCAAAGTCCCCACAGTTCAATATTTGTGAGCTACAAATATTCTCTTCTATCGAAATTAAAAAGTGAATTTGAAAAAAACAAGAGCAATTATTGGCTGAAAAATGTACAACTTTAGGCAATTTTTATGAACATAAACATCATGCATAAAAATATTGCACAGGCAAGGAGTGTTTCTGGTGACGTCGCTGAAGATAGACCCGGGGAAGAGACTCTCCTTTCCCCGGGTCCGATTTTCAACTGCCAGTGAGTCCGTTTGGACCAAAAGCTGCCCTGGAGAGGTGTTCACCAAGGGGTAAAACTTTGGGGACCACAGGTTGGTGGTAACCGGCTGATTGAAGCCAAAGGAGTCCCTGGAATCGGCAGAAGAAAGGCGGATCGCATTTATGAGATCCGCCATTAACAGCTGATCGTCGGAGACAGAGAAGCAGTGCAGAATGACAGCAAGCAGCTGAGCCGAGTGAGAATATTGTCTTCTTTCCCAGTAGAGATGGATTTCTGGCAAACAGCTCTTCTACAGCCTGAGAGCGAAGCCTCTTACTTCTAGGGAGGGGGTAGAGTTTTTTCTCCCCCCCCCTCCTGAATACAAGTGGCGGTTTAAGCTATTTTGCAATTTAAAAAACTTCTTAGATAGTAAAGCTGTCTGAGGCTCAAAAGAAATTTGGGAAACTACTGTTCTTTTTATAGACACTTTTTTTCCTTTGTTCTGTGTTGGAAATCCACTGCAATTTTATCTGCTATTTTTAAAATTCTATAAACTTTTTTCTCTCTTGATTGCTTTTTCTTTTTTCTCTTTCTTTTTTCTCTATCAAATGTGCTGGGAACGGATACTTTGTGTTCCCTGGTGGTTACATTGAGAACTATTTTCACTTTCTCTTGTCTGGAGTTTATTCAGATCAGAAGCTTGGCTGTATGCCCAGACATTCTTTATTTAAGACCTTGAAGCTTGTTGAAAAAAAGACTTCCCTTTGGTTTATTTGGCTCCACAAGACAGACTATATTTATACATAAATGGTACTTGGAGCCATCTGCCTCCTTGGATTATAATTATTGTGCTTTGGAACTATAATAAGCTCTCTTAGAAGAATTGGAAACTAAGAAATCCTTCTGAACAGAATTTGGTGGATTATAATTTTGACATTTTTGCTTTTTGCTTTCTCCTTTTCTTTCTCCTTTTTATTTTGAGAGTATTTTTTCCCTCTCCTTTTTTATTATTGTCTCCTTCCTTTTTTCTTGTTGCTATTTTTTACCTTTTTCTTTTTTCTTTTTTAACTATTTTTATGGATTTCCCCTCCTAGCAATAGGAGCCTACTGGATTATAATTGGCCATTTGGCTACCTGGTGGATTACAATATAAGATATAAAGCCAAAGATGAGCGTTTCAAACCTGTCTAAACTTGGGAGAAAAGGATCTTCCACCCCTGCTTCGACTTCTCGCAAAGTTGGAATTGATTGATTGAACTTTTTAGTCCCACCCAGTCTGCCGTTACCACTGCAGCCACATCCACCCAATGGGCCATGCCCACCCAATCGGCCATGCCCACCCAGCACCCGACTATACATAAATGGGTTTTGGGTTGCAGTTTGGGCACTCCGTCTCTAAAAGGTTCGCCATCACTGTCTTAAGGAATAGTTGTGCTGCATGACATTCATGACACTTGATGTTACATTTTTAAAATGTAGTTAAATGCAGCCCATTATTTCAAAATTGGGCATGAAAGAAGAGTAAACCAATGTTGCAAATGTTTATCACCAATAAAAAACCCACAAATATTTTCTTTTTTAGTTCTAAATTCAAACATTTGTCATTGTCAGTTTATATATTTGCTGCTTTAGATTATGTAGACTGTTCTTTTTTTTAACTTTATTGTTAATGCAATAGCTATTTGTAACCTCTCTCTCCATCCATCAACTGAAAATATGCCAATTTTCTCCTCAACATCAACATATTTTTGTATGTCACTGTTAATTTAACCACATAAGGTATGAAACTCTAAATAAACAAAATGCTGCCAATAAATCACAGTTTATTTGTTAGAAACATTTGTTTCTTAAGCATATGACTAGCAAAACATCACATTCACTCACTAGGCATTCTGGCATCATTCTCCTTAGTATAGGGAAGATAACATCTAAACAAAATGCCTCAAGACTGGAGACTACATCAACATCTGTGGAGGCTTCAGAGTTGCCAGTCCCAGACAAATCTAGTACACTTTCCCACTGCCTCCTACTGAGATAAACTGCCTGTACTTTTGGATGCAAAAGGACCATTGGTACCATTAACTCTTGGAGGTTATAGAGAGGAATTCTGGGAGTTGGTCCACAAGTCATAAAAGGGCCAAGTTTGAAGACCCCTGTTATAGAGTAATAAACTTTGATCTAGAGGAATCAGGTTGATCCTAATTTCTAGGTTTCAGAATCCACTATAAAAATAAGCAACTATCAAATCCAGGGAGGGGGAAAAAGGGTTATGCCATCAATTCCACCTCTGAGTCCTAGCTTAAGAGCTTTGATCCCATGGTATTGAGAACAGTGGTAGCATCTTTTGTTCTGCTCTATTGTCTTGGCTCTCCTATTATGATGCTAATGATGGAAATAGCAACTGTTGAAAGTCACCTCATTGGTTAAATATCTGGACAGAAGATTTGGGACCACTGATCTCTTGAATTACAGTCTTATATGTGATCTATAGTAAGTCAGAACTGTTCCAAAAAACCTGAACTTCTGAAACATTTGAACTGTGCAGGTACAAAACACCATACATTTGAACCCCAGAAGCTATAGTGAAGAAGAAGAATCTTATGAATAACACAACACAAAAACATTTCAACAAATGTGTCATAAATGGGGGGGGGGTTTACAAACACTGCTTTTCACAATAAATTCTGTGTGAAATTCAGCATATGTAATCATATGTTTGCTTGAAGCAGGAGTCTTCAAACTTGGCCCTTTTATGACTTGTGGACTTCAACTCCCAAATTCCTCAGTCAGTGTGCCTGGCTGAGGAATTCTGGGATTTGAAGTCCACAAGTCATAAAAGGACCAAGTTTGAAGACCCCTGGCTTAAAGGCAGAAAGATAACACTGAAACTGCAAAAGTCTTTCTAGGATTAGCCCTAAAGGAGTTTCTGTTTTCATCAGAACACAAGCACTAAAATGCTATTGAAAATGCTATTTTCAAGTCCAAATGTGACCTCTTAAGTAGTTGCAGTTGTGTGCCACTCAACATTTTCTTTTTTTCTTTTTTTTTTTGTATTTAAATTTTTATTATTTTTCATTTAACAAACAAAAACATAAATCTTTTATCACAATATCAACCAAAGAAAATAAAACTAAACAAAACATTCACAGACGTGTCCGGTGTACCCCTCCCGCACCACCCTCTTCCACTTACCACTCCTTCCTCCTCCCATTCTACCACCACTCCTCCTTCCTCCCTCTTTCTTACTTCCCTTCCACACTCAACCACCCGTCCTGTGCAGTTGGGGTATCACCGGACACCTCCTTAAAAAATCATACATATAAATCTATAATACAAACCTACCCTTTCCCCCCTCCCCCCCCAGGACTTCCCAAAGCTAATCTAGGAAATAAACACAGAATAATCCAAATCTATTCAAAATTACTCCCTATTACTACACACTAGTATAAACTTGCTATGACTCTAAAATAACATTAAAATACATACAAAATTTTTAATATACATCTTTTGTTAATCAAAAGCTACATAGTAATTTTTCAATTCATACTTTCTCTGAATATAATCTATCCATCTTCTCCACATTGAGATAAATTTTTCCTGAGAATGATCCTTCAGGTACGCGGATATTTTTGCCATCTCTGCAAAATGTGATACTTTCTGTCTCCAATCATCCATGGTTGGTAATATCTTTTTTTTCCAATTTTGAGCAACTAATGTCCTTGCTGCTGTTATACAATACAACATCAGTTTCATTTCTTTTTGATCCAAATTGTCCATGATACCCAATAAAAATAACTGCGGTGTAAATTTTATCTTTTTC
>NW_015387554.1:127262-128866 GCF_001527695.2 Protobothrops mucrosquamatus
GGTTTATCTGCATTGCAAAATGTATTATGTTTCATATATTTCAGATTGATAGCAATTTGATCAGAAAGCAACATATTATACTGTTCTTTCAGCATTACAATAGATGCCTTTAAACTCTTATCCATTGGATTTAAGGAGAAAGCTTTTTCTTTTATTTTTATCTCTTGCTCAATATCTTTATAATTTTGCTGCTGTTTTCACTTATAAGCAGAATTCATTGAAATTAAGGCACCCCTCATAACTGCTTTGCTTGCATCCCAAACCATCGATATAGGGGTGCCTTTATTCATGTTCAACGCAAAAAATTCTTTTAAATAATCCTTAAGTTTCTGCACATTTGTTTCATAGTTCAGTAAATTCTCATTCAATCTCCAAGTCCTTCTACTACCTCCATCAGTTGAAATCTCCATCCATACAGGACTATGGTCCGAGAGAATCTTAGGAAAAATCTTCACCTTCTTAACCCTAGCCAACCGGAAGTCACTCAACATTTTCATATGGTCCCTGTATGATATTAGCTGCACCTTTAAACATTAGGCACGTAGAAGAACAAAAGGTGCTAATTTTGAAGCAAATTTGGTCAATGCACTGGTCTATTTTTCCAAATGATATTCACTTCTGCAATGCACTTAACTACTTACTTGAAAAGTTCATTCCTCATTATAGCACGGTTTGTCTGAGGATCGATTGCATAGATCATGAGGTCAGATTTGGAATAATCTTCTTCTGAATATCCATCACCATATCTGCGAGCACCAATGGATTCCACCACAACTGTTGCACCAGGAATCTGGTCTTGCACATAGCGTTCCAAAATCCTGATAATGAAAAACTTTTTGTAATTTATTAGCTCTATTCTTTGACTTATTTACAGTGAAACAAAAATGTTCAAATCTTAAAATATTGTGCATAAAAGGAAGAAAGGAAGAAAAGAAAGAAAGAAGGAAAGAAGGAAAGAAGAAAAGGGAAAGAAGAAAGGGAATCCAGAAAAACTAGTTGCAAGCATGGGGTATTTAATTCTACCTCTTAGTATTATACTGTATTGGGACTTGAATTTTAAATGGTTTAAAGGGAAATTGCAAAGATATTTTACAGAGGGAAGTGATAGGCATGATAAAGGAATAGGTTTTATCTTTTTTACAGAAGCTATTAAATTCCACAAACTATGCTCACAGTGAAATGCAATAAGTATATAACACAGAAGTGGCCACACATCTCAGGCGCGTAAGATTTATGCATCAGGCGTGTAAGATCTACACATCAGTCATGCAAGAACAGAAAGGCATCCAAAAAGAGAAGCTACCTTCTGGTAGGTGATTCAATTATAAGGGATGTAAATTTAGGAAAGGACACAGAGGCTTCGAAAGAGGTCAGGTGTCTTCCAGGTGCTACTGTCAGTAGGGACAAGAAACATATTTCTAAAATAATTAAGAATGGCAGCAAGGGCTGTGATGTGGAGGCTATTGTACATCTTGGCACTAACGATCTGTCCCAAAAAGATGTACTCTCTGTGCAGAATGATTTCCAGAGCTTGGGGAAGGAACTTAGCAGAATAGGCTGTAGGCTTACTTTCTCAGAGGTTTTACCAGTGTATAAGGAGCAAA